>NC_044303.2:219792713-220063274 GCF_007474595.2 Lynx canadensis | reverse complement strand
TTTAGAACATTTATGACAGTTTCATTATGATCCTTCTCAGACAATACCCTCACCCCCAGAGGTACCCGGTATTCTTACATCTATCATCTTAGGGTAGTTTGCTTGTGTTTTGTGTTTCTTATCATATAAATGGATGATAAAGTATGCTTCCTTTTGCAACTGACTTCGTTTGTTAGCCATACAATCTTTGACATGTATCTGTGTTACTGGAATTTATTCTTTTTATTTTTGTTTAGTAAAATTGGACACAAATATAACATAATTTATTTGTTCATTCTACTATTGTTGGGCACGTGAGAGTCTTCAATTTTTGACCATGTAAATAAAACTGCTATGAACATACTCATGACACACATGAGCATACTGGTAGTTGTCTTTTGGAGGACATAGCCACGCATTTCTCATACGTACGTGAAAAGAAGTAAGACTGCTAAAGTGTAGACAGGGTGTATATTTCATTTTAGATGTTGCCAAACAGTCCTTGGAAGTGGTTTCACCCCCACCTGCCATGTATGGGCAAATGGGTTGCTCTACATCTTTGGAAATGTTTGTCAATCTTTTTCATTTTTTATTATTATTATTTTTTTATTTTGAGGCATTTGATGAATGTGAGGGATGTCTCTTTGTAGATTTAATTTCCATTTTCATGATATGTGATTTTTTTTAAACATGTTTACTGTCTTTTGGATATCTTTTTGTGAAGTCCCTGTTCACATCTATTACACATTTTGTACTGGGTTGTCAATCTTGTCTTTATTGATTTGTAAGCATTCTTCATATAATGTGAAATAAAAAAGAATGAGGTTCTGTTATCTCTGGAACTATTAGAACATGAAGACAAAAAGAAATATATCAGCTGGTAATAGAGTGGGCAAACTGAATGACTCTGGAGCTCACCAGTAATATATACTAAGCCCCTTGTTGACAGTCACCTGTAACCTCACCTCCACTGTGTAGCAAGCTAAATAAAATAGTATTGCTGTGGTAGAGTCTGAACGGGGGATCTATGCTCATTAGAAAGAGTGCAGAGACTGCAAAGCAAGTGGAAATCATGGAGCACTAAGTCATTTTGTCATATAATAGAGCTAAACAATGGGACCATTCCCTGCTCCAGCCTGGCTACTTGCTCCCTAATTTCCCGGAGGTATCTGGAACTTGAAACTAACAAGGACATCCAGAATTTCAGAGTAACCGACTTACAGTGAGGGTAGATAATGATGCACTTTTAGGGAAGTGTGGACTGCTGGGGTTTCACGGTGCCTAAGTGGGAGCTATTTGCCATGGTTTCAAACCAAACCAAACCAAAACAAACCAAACCAAAACAAAACAAACAAAAAACAAAACAGAACAAACAGAAAACAACCCAGCCTGCAGCTGGCAATAATGACCACAAGGGTTAACTGCCAAGGCAGGCTCCTAATAATGGTAGTTGTGTTAATTAGATAGGAAAGAAAATTCCCACCTAATTTCAGAATGCCAAAACACTGAGAAAATGCTGCAAAAGACAAAGTCATTTATTTGAAAGCTGCCAACTACATCACAATTTAACTATGTTGTGGAGATTAAAAACTGGTAAGTTATGTTTAAAAAATCTCAATAAACAGAATAAATATTTGAAAAGTAGAGACAGAATTGTCTAGTGAAGATGACATTGTATACATGAAAATTTAAAAGGACCAAGATAACAAATATATGTGTCTGTATGCACATATCTGTACATATGTTATAACTATATAACAAAATAATTTATTCAAGTGTCTGGAGATTTTAATATACATATACATAAATTCTTTATAATGATTTAAACATTATTAATAAAAATGGAGAAAAAATTTATTTATAATGAGAGCAGTACCTTATAATAAGCAAAATTATTTCTAAATGAATGTTAGATATTTCAATGAGCAAAGAAAGCCATTTTGTTGATAGAATATATTGGATAAATGAAGAAACTAATTGTCCACAGTAATTCTAAGGTACTATATAATTGTACTGAGATTCCATTTAGAATTACAACATATTGAGTTTGTTACTAATTTTATTTTATAATTTTGCTTAGCAAAATAACTCATTATTTATCAAATAAAATTTGTGAGAAAATTAGAAACTTTAAATGAAAAAAATATATAGTGATAGATTTGCCCTACCAGCTATCAAATTTTATAATAATTTAACTATATTTAGAAAAAGATAGCATTGGTCTGAAATAGGCAAATAAATTAATAGAAAATGATAGCAAGAACAGAAATACATCCAAGAATGTATGAGAACTTAATATTTAATACAGGTAGCATTGTAACTGTGGGAAATGGATGGGGTTATTTAACAAATTGTTTACTCTAGGATTCTGAGAGGAAAAAGAACGTAAATATCAGACATGATTACATGAATTTAAATTTAATTTAATTTAAATTTAAAATTTAAATATTTTTTTTTCAACGTTTATTTTTATTTTTGGGACAGAGAGAGACAGAGCATGAACGGGGGAGGGGCAGAGAGAGAGGGAGACACAGAATCGGAAACAGGCTCCAGGCTCCGAGCCATCAGCCCAGAGCCTGACGCGGGGCTCGAACTCACGGACCGCGAGATCGTGACCTGGCTGAAGTCGGACGCTTAACCGACTGCGCCACCCAGGCGCCCCTAAATTTAAAATTAAATTCAAGTTTCATTGAAAATCTTACTGCAGAAAAAATATCTCAATATTGAAAGAAAATATAAAGACTGCTTGTATAAACTGCAGGTGCAGAAGACTTTTCTATGCTAGAATGAAAATCAATAAGCCATAAAAATAAAACACTTTTCCTTTACCATTACCCCTCTACTCGCAAATTCTAGCAATAAGCCAATACATAGCTGTTGAATGAGTGAATGTATTATAGTATTTACTGAAATGGAGAAAGACTAATAAACATCCATTATCAGAAAAAGTTTGCTAGTTGAGAAACAGTAGAATTATGGGAATGGGTGAATATTAGAAATTTTAGATTTCAAAAATCAATGAAATATCCAAGTTGAAGATGCTAAATAGGTTACTGTTTATAAAATTTTTCAGCAGAAAAAGGGTTTGAGCAGTGATATGAATTTGGGAGTTATCCCTTACAGATAAACTCAGTGCTTAGAGATGTACACAATCAGCTAAGGACAGTATACACAGAGAAAAGATTTTGGACTTTAAGCAAGAAATCAAGCATTTTAACTTTTATATGTTGATGTGGTATACTTGGCTTCAAGGGCGGTATCCGTATGATTGGTGGTATTAGGGAGGAAATTCAGATCATGAAAGCAGAGCATCTGCAAATTAACAAGATCTTTAGAGAAAAATAAAAGGGAACATTCTTTTTTTCGTGCTACCAAGTATACTTCACCTTGTACTACAGCAAAAATCTATAGGAATTTGATGGTTGGTAAACATAGCAAACCAATGAAATTTAGGAACATGGGAAATCCATTGGCACATATGAAAAGCTTTTTGTTTTATTTATAACTATTATTATTTTATTTTTTTCTGGTTTCTCCTATTAAGCCTCAGGAGTTTTTAAGGATGTCACATGCATGTAATTAAGGTAACCAACACCAGGTGTCTAAATATCTATGCTATGGGTAGTGCTCAGACTTACCCTTGTATGCCTGTTTTCATATGCCAAATTTAGAGAGGCGGTGTCAACAGTCTACCCAAAAATTCTCACTGGCACAGGTAAATATACAAACAGAATATTATAGTATTGTATAGGTGGTACATAAATTATTTTTAACTTTAAGATAAAAATTAAGAGACAAAAGTATTAATAACTATAACTACAAGCATTTATTAATGGATACACAGTATGAAATATGTAAACTCCGATATCAATAACTTAAAGTACATTGGGAAATAAAACTTTAGAATTTTTATATGCAGTTAGAGCTAAGTTGTCATCAGCTTAAAATAGACAAATACAACTATAAGCAATTCAGTGCAAGCTTCATGTCAACCACGAAGATAAAATCTTTATTAATTACACAATAGTTAAAGAGAAAAGAATCAAAGCATATAACAACAACAATAATAACAAATAACACCAGAAAGAGGGACAGCAAGAAAGGAAGAGAGGAACAAGAGAACTACAAAACAGACAAAAAAACAATAAATAAACTATGAATGGAAAGTCCTTACCTATCAATAATTACTTTAAATGATGGATTAAACTCACCAGCCAAAAGACAGAATGGGAGTGATGTCTGCAACATGGCTGAATACGACTTCTCTTATTGTATTCTCCACCTCTGCCCTATGAAAAATAATAATTTGGCATCCATTCATGGACAAGAGTGCCTTTGTGGGAACTGTGCAATCCAGCACCATACGTCAAGGGACCCAGGAGAAGTCTTGCCTGCTTGTGCATTGAATAATAGGTACATAGACTTTGGCCAAAACAAGCTCCAGGACCTTTCATCCTTAGTCCAAGAGCCCCCCTGTGAAACAATGTCGTAGATAATCTTTCATGGCAAGGAGCACCTTTGTGGAAGTGTGGTTTTCCAGTTTAGAAAGTGTAGCATACCATAAGAGGGAAAATAAATAATAAATAAATAAATAAATAAATAAATAGAAAGAAAGAAAGAAAGAAAGAAAGAAAGAAAGAAAGAAAGAAAGAAAGAAAGAAAGAAAAGAAAGAAAGAAAAAAAAAAAAAAAAAAAAAGAAAGAAAGACACACTGGAGAAGGTAAAAGGAACAATATGAGTTTATATCCATATCACCTCTCCTTCAGCTTAACGCCAAGAGAGTTCTTACTAATTTGCAAATTCTCCTGCAAGGAAAGTAAGAGATTATACATGAATGCTTAGCTTCCTGAGCTGTGTGGGACATTGCCAAAAAGGCATATTTCTCTCTTCCTGCATCCAGTGTACTGAATCATGAGCTGCATAACTGAAAGGTGGAAAGAGGCTGGGAAAGTGGCAGATAGGACTCTCAGAGGGCATTAAAGGGATGTGGATCCTACTAAATGCTTCATAAACTCCATCAAGAAACCTGTCCATGAGCTGCTGGGAATGTCTACCTTTGGGTGCTCAAAACTGGGCCAAAGGCATCCCCAGTACTCAATGAACTTCACTCCCATGCACACACCCCACACTGTGCCTTGTTCTCTGTGCAATAACAACGGAGGTTAGAGTGTGCTTTGACAGCTGGCTAGTGAGCATGAACAGAGAGCTGAACCAAATCTGTAGGCCAGAAAGAGATCATAAGCTTGAGCCTCAACTCCACACTTGAGAAAGCAAAAGGGATACTGTCACATCCAGCCTAGTGCCTTGTGTGACTAAGAGAAGGTATACAAGCTTAATAAGTCTGCCACAGAGGGAGTAGGAAACATAAAGCAGGTATACCCATAGAAGGTCTAGAAAGTTTCAGAACCCTAGCAGGGATGATGGAAGGTATTTGTCTCCTAGTTAGTTAGTAAAGACTGGAAGAGGTACTGCTATTGCAAATGTGAAGACAGCAACAAAAGACTTCAAAGAGACATTGAAAAGTCAAGGAAACATAACACTAACAAAGGATGGTGATAATCTTCCAGTAACCAACCCCAAAGGTGGAAAGATATGTGATTTGCCTGATAAAGAGTTCAAAGTAGCTGCTTTAGGGAAGCTCAGTTAGCTACAAGAAAAACACATAAAGACAACTCAATAAAATCAGGAAAATTATATACAAGCAAAATGAAAAGTTTAACCAAGAGATAGAAATCATAAAAAAGAACAAAACAAATTCTGGAGCAGAAGAATACAATGAGTGAAAAGAAAAGTGCAATAGAGAGCATCAACAGAAACATGGATTAAACAGAAGAAAAGCATGTAAAGTAGAAGATAAGAACTTTGAGAATATCCAGTCAGAGAACAAAGATTAGCAACATGAAAAAAGTGAAAAAAGACTATATAATCTATAGAATACCATCAAAAGAAGCAATAGTGAATTACTGAAGTCCCAGAAGAAAGTCAGAAAAGGGAGAACAGGAGGCTTAAAGAAAAATGGCTGAGAGCTTTCCAAATTTGGGGAGAGATTTCTGTATCTGTTCTGAAGCTTATAGGTTACCAAAATAACAGAACTTAAAGAGATCTTCTCCAAGATACATGAAAACATAACTGTCAAAAATCAAAGACAAACAAGAATCTTAAAGTGTCAAGAGAAAAGAAGTCTGTAACTCACAAGGGAACTCTCATGATGCTTATAGTGTGTTTCTCAGCAAAAACTTCGCAGTCCTGGAAGAATGAAATGATATATTTGAAGTGCTGAAGCAAGCAAGCAAGCAAGCAAGCAAGCAAACAAACAAAAACCTATCAACCAAGAGTACTCTGTCTGGCGAAGTTGTCCTTCAGAAATGAAGGAGATATAAAGACTTTCACAGAAAAACAGAAGCTGAAGAATTTCATTACCCCTAGACCCGACTTACACTAATTAATAACATGAAAACATGAAAACATATAACACGCTGGTAAAGGTAAGTATACAGTCTAATTCAGAATACTCTAATACTGTACTATGGTGGTGTATTAACCATTTAAGTCTAGTATAAAGGCTAAAACACACAAAAATATATATATGAAAAATATCTACAGCTACAATAATTTGTTAATGAATACAAAATATACGAAGAGGTAAATTGTAACATCAAAACGTATAAGTGAGGGGAAAATGGGTAGAGTTTTTGTATGCGATCGAAGTTAACTTGTTATCAGCACAAACCCACAATGAGATATTATCTCTTCCCTATTAAAAAAAGGCAAGAGATGACAAGGGTTGCTGAAGATGTAAAGAAAAGGGAACTCTTGTGCTCTCTTGGTGGGGATGTAAATAGGTACAGCCAGTATTGAACACAGTACTTAAATTCCCCTAAAAATTAAAAATAGAGCTACCATATAATCCAGAAATCCCACTTTGGGTTTATATTCAAGTGAAATGAAATCGGGATCTTGAAGCCCTACCTGTACCTCCATGTTCACTGCAGCATTATTCACAGCAACCAAGATATGGACATAACCGAAGTGTTCATCAATGAATATATGGTATGGGAAACAGAATATCACAATGACCACATAGGCTCATATTCATTCAGGCTCCAAGATCTCTGAGAAAAGTCCAGATCGTAAGATTAAAAATAACCTGAAAAGACTTGAGTGAATTGCCCTTGGGAAATGTGGCCTGTTCTTAGTACGCAGATAGGGATGTTTTGCTTAAAGGAAGCAAGCTGTATATAGCACAGTGCATTCACTCCCTTCTTTGTCTTTGCTTCTGTCATAAAGATTCTTATTGGAACATGTGTATCTGCAAGACTGCTCTCATAAGCAAGATACGTACAATAACTAAATCAGATGTACATTGTTGACATGCTTTGCTAAGCTTCTGTTGTTAATCATGGCTTATCTGTTTTTCCTGAAAATGTATATAAGAAGATGTACAATAAACCTTGGTTCCTCAGGCTGTTGGCTCGGGGTCCCCTGTGCCTCGCCATACTGTCATCTCTTTTTCTCAGTTCCTTTGCAGCCCCAGGTCCACAGGCCATTGAGGTTGACAATATGGTATATATATTTACAATGGAATATATATTTATATGGATATAAATATATATTTATATTTATTTACAATGGAATATATATTTACAATGGTATATATATTTACAATGGAATATTAGTCAGCCATGAGTAAGAAGGAAATTCTACAATTTGTGACAGCAGGGATGAAGCTTGAGAACATTGTGCTTAATGAAATAAGATATAGATAGTAAGACAAATATTATATCACTTGTATATGGAATCAAAAAAAACTGAACTCTTATACTAAAATGGTAGTTTCCAGGAACTGGGGATGGGGGAAATAAAGAAATATGCATCATAGGGTATAAATTTCTGGTTACAAGATGAATAAGTTCTGAAGATTGAATTTATAAATGTATAACATGATGATTATAGTTTACAATACTATATTATATACTAAAAGTTGCTAGGAGAGTAGATCTTAGATGTTCTCACCACAAAAAAGAAATGATAATTATGTGAGGTGATGGAGGTGCTAACTAAGCCTAGTGTGGTAATTATTTCACAATATATATGTGTAACTGAATCATCATATTGTACACTTTAAGCTTACACAACATTATATGTCAGTTATATTTCAATACAGCTGGAAAAAGAAGACAGTGGGATGATTGGATTAAAAAAGAATACTCACCACAATCACTCTTCTGGGTGTATATCCAAAGGAAATTATATTAGTACTATATATATACATATATATATGTATATATATGTATATGTATATATGTACATATATTATGTATATATAATGGAATATTATTCACCCTCAAAAAAGAAGGAGATCTTACTATTTGTGACAACATGTATTAAGCTAGAGAACATTATGCTAAGGAAAATAAACCAGACACATAAAAAATGCTACATGATCTCACTATAAGTATATATTGAATCTCCAGAAGTTGAATTTATAGAAGCAGAGGTTATTCCGGGGGAAACGGGGGTGATATTGGTTAAAGGGTACAAAGTTACATTTTCATAGGATTATTAAATTATAAAAATCTAGTGTACATCATGGTAAATATAGTTAATAATATTACATTTTATTTTGGAAAATTACTTAGAAAATAGATCTCTGGTGTTCTCAACACAAACAGACACGGATGATAACTATGTACGGAGATCTATATGCTAATTAGTTTGACTATGATAACCATTTCACTATGTGTATGCCTATCAAATCATCATGTTTAGCTTTTTATTTAAAAAAATTAAAAATATAAAGAAGTCAACTATATAGTGTCTAGAAGAGATTCCCTTAGATTTAAAGACAATACATAAGCTGAAAGTGATTGGATAGGAAAAGATATTCCATGCAAATGTAAATAAAAAGAGCTTGGTGGTTATACTTATGTCAGATAAAATAAAGTATATATCAAAAACTATCACAAGAGACACACTAGGTGATTACATAATAATAAAAGAGCCAGTTCAAAAGTAAGATATAAAATTATAAATATATATGCATCCAAAATCAATGCACCTAAATATATAAAGCAAATATCAATTGATCTAAAGGGAGAAATAGACACAAATACTATAATGGTAGGATACTTCAATACCTCATTTTAAATAATGGATAATTCATCCAGAAAGAAAATCAATAAGGACACAACAGTCTTGAACAATGCTATAAACAAAACAGACCTGACAGACATATACAGAACATTCTGCCCAACATCAGCAGAATATACATTCTTTTTAAGCATACACGGAACGTTTTCTAGAATAGGTCACATGCTAGGTTACAAAATAAGTCTTACAAAATAAGGAGATTGAAATAATTCTATATTTTCTTTTTTTAAAACTTTTTAAAAAATTTATCTTGGGGCGCCTGGGTGGCGCAGTCGGTTAAGCGTCCGACTTCAGCCAGGTCACGATCTCGCGCTCCGTGAGTTCGAGCCCCGCGTCAGGCTCTGGGCTGATGGCTCGGAGCCTGGAGCCTGTTTCCGATTCTGTGTCTCCCTCTCTCTCTGCCCCTCCCCCATTCATGCTCTGTCTCTCTCTGTCCCAAAAATAAATAAATAAACGTTGAAAAAAAAAAATTAAAAAAAAAAATTTATCTTGAGAGAGACAGGGACAGTGCGAATGGGGGAGGCACTGTGAATGCAGAGAGACAGGAGGAGAGATAATCCCAAGCAGGCTCTGGAATGTCAAGTGTGGAGCCCGATGTGGGGCTTGAACTCACGAAACTGTGAGATCATGACCTGAACCTAAACCAAGAGTTGGACACTCAACCGACTGAGGCACCCAGGTGTCCCTCTGTCTTTTTAAACAACAATGAAATAAAATTAGAAATCAATATTGAAATGAAGTTGGGAAAACTCATAATACAGGGAAATTAAACAGTATACTCTGGAACAACCATTGGGTCAAGGAAGATTTCAAAAGGGAAATTAGAAACTATCTAGGAGAAAGGAATATTAAAAAAAAAACATAACTTATGGAATACAGCAAATGCGGTACTAAGAGGGAGCTATGTAACATCTGCATGATGTTGATGTAATTCATGTAAACATATACATGAAAGAGTCCAGAGATCCAATGTATAGCATGATGACTATAGCTCTAGTACTATAGCTACAGTATTATATACCAGAAATTTGCTAGGGGAGTAGTGTTTATGTGCTCTTATCACACACACAGTAATTATGTGAGAAGATGGATATGTTAAAAGCTTGACTATAATAATAATGCTTCATGTTGTACATTTTAATACATACAATTTTTAATTAAAACAATAAAGTTAAAAGATTAAGTAGAAAGATTTCAAGCAAACAACCCAACTTCATACTTCAAAGACCTAGAAAAAGAGGAACTAAGCTCCAATTTACCAGAAGACAGGAAACAATAAAGATTAGAAGTAAAAATAAGTGAAGTACAGAATGGAAAAACAATAGAAAAATTGATCAAAGCCTCATTTTTTGAACAAATAAAATCAATAAATTCTAAACTAGTCTAAGATAAAAAGACAGAACACTCAAATAACTAAAATGAAAAATGAAAAGAGGAGAGATTACAACCAATGCCAGAGATAGTTAAGAACAAATATGAATAATTACATGACTACAAACTGGATAATGCAGAAGAAATAGATAAATTGCTAGAAACACACAGCCTTTGAGACTGAATCAAAAAGAATGAACCAATAACAAATAAAGAGATTGAATCAATAACCAAAACTCTCCCAACAAAGAAAAGCCCAAGACCAGATGGATTCAGATGAAATCTACCAAATATTTTACATATATATATATATGTGTGTATATATATATATACACACACACACATATATATATATATGCACACATATATATCACTCTTAAACTTTCACAAAAAATTAGAAGCAGAAAGCTCCCAAACTCATTTTATGAGGCCCAAATCATCCTGATGCTAAAGCCAGAAAAACACTACAAAAGGATGAACATAAACGCAAAATTCCTCAACAAAATATTAGCAAGCCAAATTCAATGTACATTAAAATGCTCATACACCATGGCCTAGTGGAATTTGTCACTGGGATATAAGCATCATTCAACATACAAAAATCAATTAATTAGATACACCACATTAATAGAATGAAGGACAAAAATCACATAATCATCTCGGTAGCTGCAGAACATGCATTTGGCAAAATTGAACACCCTTTCATGGTAAAAATTCTCAAAAAATTATGCACAGGAGAAACTTACTACAACACAGTAAAAGCCATATATGAATACCCATAGCTAACATTATACTTAGTGGTGAGAAACTAAAAGATTTTCTTCTAATTTAGAATAAGGCATAAGGCAAGGATGCCTACTATTTTCATTACTACTCAACATAATACTGGAACTCCTAGACATAGCAATTAGTCAAGAAAAACAAATAAGCATCTGAATCAGAAGGACAGAAGCAAAATGATCTGTTTGCAGGTAACAAGATCTTATATGCATAAAATTCTAAAAACTCTACAAAACACTGTTAGAACTAATACATTCAGAAAAGTTGCAGGATACAAAATTAATATACAAAAATCCATTGTATTTCTACATATCCTCAATGAAGTATCCAACAGAAAAATAAGAAGACAATTTATTTACAATAGCACACAAAAGAAAAAAAAATACTTAGGAACAAACCTAAACAAGGAAGTGAAAAATCTATACGCTGAAAACTATAAAACACTAATGAAAGAAATTAAAGGAGATGCAAATAAATGGAAAGACATCCTGTGTTCATGGACTGGAAGCATTAATATTATTAAAATATCCATCTACCTACCTAAAGCAATCTACAATTCAATGCAAATCTATCAAAATCTCAAAGACACTTTTTACATATAGAAAAAATAATCCTAAAATATTTTCTATGGAACCAAGAGAGACACCAAATAGCCAAAGCATTTTCATGCCAAAAGAACAAAGCTAGAAACAACACAATTCCTGATTTTAAAATATAATACAAAGCCCTAATAATCAAAGGAGTATGGTATTGGCATAAAAATAGACATAAAGAATAATGGAACAGAATAGAGAGCCCCCAAATAAACTCATGCATATATAGTGAACTGATCATTAACAAGAATTCCTGCCAAGAATAACATGATGGGGAAAGGATAATCTCTTTAGTAAATGATGTAGGGAAAACTGAATATCAACATCCAAAAGAATTAAATTGGTACTTTATCCTATATTACACACACACAAAAATAATTCAAAATGGATTAAACTTAATTGTCAGATCTGAAACCATTGAAATCCAAGAAAAATGAAAAGTTTCTTGACAGGGATCTAGGAAATGATTTCTTGGATATACACCAACAACAAAGATAGCAAAGGCAAACAACAACAACAACAACAACAACAACAACAACAAAACAAAAACATTAAACTAAGAAGCTTCTGCACAGAAGAAAACAAAAAAACAAACAAACAAAAAAAAAAAACAGAAAGTAAAAAGGCCATCTATGGAATGGGAGAAACTGCTAGAAAAGCCTATATGTGATAAGGGGTTTATCTCCAAAATATAGAAAGAACTCCCAAACTTCAATGCAAAAAACAATTCAATTAAAAATAAGAAATTAATTGAAGGTATTTTTTAAAAGAAGACATAGAAGTGGCCTACAAGTCTATGAAAATATGCTCAACATTGCTAATCAACAGGGAAATGCAAATCAAAGCCACAATGAACTATCACCTCAGACATGTTAGAATGGCTACAGGGATTGTAATGTTTTTGGCACTATTTTTGTTATTCATATTTTAGAATGTGACCATTTAATTTCTTCTTGTAATTTCATCTTGAGTTCTGCTAAATCACAACCCTCTCCTTCAGATGCTTTGACAGTTCTCCCTTAAGCTTTTGTATATCTCATTTGTTCTCTTGGCAACCTTTTTAAAAATATTTTGTCAAAGTTGTCTGCTATTTTCGTTTTCTTTTTCCTTTCTCTTGTGTTCTCATAGATTATTTTTCTGTTTTGTGCAAATGTTTGCACATAATGAGTACCAAACATTGTTTAATGATATGAGCTCTTTTATGACCTGCTATTAGCAGGATATATGTATCAATGCATGGAGAAGCCAGTGTTCAAGGCAGAAATGCTTGTGTTTAAATGATTTATTTTAGCCCTTTATTTTCCACAAGCCAACAGTTTGCCAACCTCAGAGTTGTTCCCCATTTAGAGACTCCATAAATAACAGACTTGCAAGAATTTGTATATTTCTTCAGTACCCAAACTGTCCCTGATTCTTCTCTATTGTATTAAAAGAGAGTCCACAGAAGCTGTCACCACCAGCCCTTACAAATCTTTGCTCTTGTCTTAAAGAAGGATTTTGTTTGTTTGTTTGTTTTGTTCTTGTTGTTGTCTCTCTTTGTATGGGTAACTTGCTTTGGAGAACTTAGTCTGAGAATTATTCTTGGGATCATGCATTTTAGGCATCTTTCTGAAACCTTATCGGGTATCAGCTGTGTGCTGTAGCCCTTCTCCATAAGTAATTGTATAGAATCTCCTGCTTATGTTGAAACTCAAGTTTCATTTCCTTTTCTTGTTGTCATTGTGCTACTGATTTGATTTATAAGATATGAAAGTCATGTTTTTCCCCATTTATAACATAAAATCCTTTTAATGTTTATCTAAGGGCTCATACCTACAATATTAGTGCTTATCCTACTGAATTGAGATGCCTAACAATATGTTGCCAGAACTAGCACATGTTTCAGGCAATTTTATGTAGCACTCAAGTTATTTTTTTATGTGCTATAGGCACATTTTATACTATCCTATGACCCTAGTGTAGTTAAAAAGAAGGTCATGTGTGCTTTAATTTTATTGATCGTGAAGCACTATTTTCTAATTGTAAAATTTAAAGGCTTTTATTTTTGGTGCATCTTAAACTTTATGCTATCTGATGGTTAGATGCATGCTTTGCTGATTATTAAATTTTTGATAAAGAAAGCAATCCCAATCGCTTTATTGTTACGAGACTATACAATCTACTTTAAAAGGATACAGTTCAGAGAACACTCTGAGGAATCCATTGTGATAAAAATATGAATTGGCCATATAATAAACCTTTTCACCACAGCCCCACTTGAGAATCTAATAAAAGCTATAGAAGTTCTACCCATGGGTGTATTAAATGATAAATCACATATGCACACAAAAATATTTTACATCTGAATTCACAAGATTTGCAAATTTCTTGAATATTAACCATGGGCAATGAATGAATTCTTATAGTTCAGATGATGTCTCTGGGTAAAATGTACACACAGGATTAAAATTAAACATCTTTCTTAATGACCTTGGAACCTAACAATCGACAATTTAACTCTGGTTCTACGATTGAGATTAAATGGGATTCACCTTACATATCTACTTAAATGTTTGACTTCCCATTTTTTTTTTTTTTTTTTGGCTTTCAACTTTCTGCCTTTTTTTTTTTTTAAGGTGGACTAATTTTAAACATCAGACAATGTCATTTTTGGTAGTTACCATAAAACAGGATTGTTGCCAAGCAATCTATATTTTTAGCATAATATCTGTACTAAAGTCATTAGTAAATAGCACAGATCAAAATTTTGTCTAGGAAAGATAAACTTTTGAAAGATATAATTAAGTTCCAGAAAACAAAAAAAGCTTAGGAATATAACTGAGTTCAGCATTTAAAATTAAGGGTAAAGTAAATATATCTTATTTTAATTCAATCTGTTCTTTTATACTTAATATTCATGCTCATATCAATATAACTTATGGAATATTGTCTTATTATTACAAAAATCTGTACCACTAATCTTTATACTGCTCACAAGTAACAAAATTTTCTCAATGTATTATACAGAATTTGGGCTGGAAAGCTGTTAATTTATCTATGATAGCTCTAGACTAGACATTAAATTTTTGCTACCATTCAGAGTGCTTTTTTTTTTTTTTTTTCTCTTTCCCTAAACAGGAATGGAGTTGAGAGGTTATGTCATTTCTTTCCAAAGCCTGGAGTAAATCAAAACTATTAAGCAAGTAAGTAGGTAAATAAATAAATAAATAAATAAATAAATAAATAAATACTATATTTCTTGTATCTAGGGGGATACCTGGCTCTGCCAGGTAATAATCTAACACAAACCATTCGATCTCCAAGCACTGTAACCTCTTGTGCTGAGTAAACATATATGGATATGGATGTATATATACTTGTGCACATGGAAGCATGGCTGATCTCTGAACTTGTATTTTTTTTAAATTGTGTTTTATTTTGACATTATTTCACACTTAAATAAAATTTCCAGATTAATCCAAAGTATCACCATGTGCCCTTCACACAGAATCACTAAATGTTAAACGTTTCCCACATTAGAAACAAAATTTCTATATGTCTCTTTCTGAAATGTTGAAATACTTAAAAGTAAGTTTAGACATGATGCTCCATTACCTCTTTTTTTTTTTTTAGTTTTTTTTTTTTCAACGTTTATTTATTTTTCTTGGGACAGAGAGAGACAGAGCATGAACGGGGGAGGGGCAGAGAGAGAGGGAGACACAGAATTGGAAACAGGCTCCAGGCTCTGAGCCATCAGCCCAGAGCCCGACGCGGGGCTCGAACTCACGGACCGCGAGATCGTGACCTGGATGAAGTCGGACGCTTAACCGACTGCGCCACCCAGGCGCCCCTCCATTACCTCTTAATGTGTCCATATGTATATCTCCAAAAAGCAAGAATATGTTACATATGTATGCTATAATGGTCAAAGCCAGGTACACATACTGTTACAATGTTATTATTTCTTCTACATTCAAATTTTGCCAATTGCTTACTAGTTTATTTTATAGTAAAAGAAAATTCAGTCTGTGGATTTAATATATGTATGTGTGTGTGTGTGTGTATATATATATATATATATATATATATATATATATGCTGCATTCAGTTATAATTAATTTTTAATTTAATCTGGAAAGGCCCTTCAATCTGCTTTTGTCTTTCATGATCTTGACATTTTCTGGGAGTGCAAGCCAATAAGGAAGTGACTAAAGAATGGTAAAGTTATGTTAAATGAAAACAGCAATCATCTTGAAGTAGCTGAACTGGGGACTATTTGATCATCACACAAATAATGACAGTAACATATTATAACCCATTAACAAAGTAAGAACCCATGAGCCCATACTGATTATATATATATATGTATATATATATATATATATATATATATATATATATACAATTTAATAAATAAATAAGTGACATAGAAGGGAAAGCTTCTCCTTACAGCAAAATTTCAACCTAAAAATGCAGAAACAGAGATGGAAATGGAAAGTCACAATTTGGAAAATGCAATAGTTACAAAACATAATGGCAAAAATCATCAATGGATGTTAAAGCTATTGGTCAAAGTATGATGAAAAAGAAGATATTTACAGAATCCTAAATTATTTCCTGTAGATATTTAGTGGTGGAAAGAGTAAAATGGCAACTTTATAACAGCAAATCTTAGACACTGCCTTGACCAAGTGATAAGAGTTATCATCACTAATAATGAGATGTCAAATGGCTCTTAATATAATTCAGTGAGAAGGACACATCAGCATTTCTGTTATTTTCTGGCCAAAATGGGTTACCAGGATCTAATGATGAGAAAACATGAGATAAAGTCAAATTAAGGTTTACCCCCCTCTCTGTTGGTTTGCCTCCCTGTCTGTTTTTACAGAGAACAAACTGAGGGTTGCTGGAGGGGAGGTGGGACGGGATTGGCTAAATGGGTGATGGTCATTAAGGAAGGCACTTGGGATGAGCAATAGGTGTTATATGTAAGTAATAAATCACTGGGTTCTACTCCTGAAACCAATACTACACTCTATATTAACTAACTGGAACTTAAATAAATTATGTACTCTAAAAACAAACAAACAAACAAACAAAATGCAAATGCATAGTCAATGACTCAGCACTTTTACTGCAAGGTACATATTTGATAGGTATATGGACAACAGAAAGTCAGGTACATGAATGTGCATATTGTTAAACATTCATAATAGTCAAACTGGGAAGAATCCAAACAGCTGTATAGATTGGATAAATAAATTGTGTTTTCTTCATTAGAAAAAGGCCAGAATAAGGAACATTCTACTAAATAACCAGCCTATATTCTCTAAAATTAATATCTTAAAAAAGGTTTGTTTTGTTTTGCCCTTTTTCCCCCCATGGTGGTAAGTTTCTTGATTCCAGGTTTACATATTCTCTTTTGTTTTGTTTTTCCCCCTCCTTATCTCATTATATAAAACTTCTATACATAATGCACTCTAGATGTCACTATGTGAAACTGAATAATGGACCTGAATCTCAGTTCAGTTCAAAAATTATTTATTGTGTGAGTACCCTGATTATAGACATAATGCATTTTTTCCCTATCTATACAACAAAGTCTTTGGGCTCATCCCCCATGCTCTGCTTCATGGTAATGTGACAGTGATGATTAACTTACCTTACTAAGACCTTTAAGGGGATGGTCAATGGCTTACTCACCTTTTATCCCTAGCAGTATATATAGCTGGTGAACAAGTTGAATTTGAAACCTATGTTGAATTTTTGGGTCTTGACACTTCCCCTTTGCAAGGACACCAAGGCAGGCCACAGATCCTTTCATTGTCCTTTAGTTCAGATCATGTTTCCATATTCCTCCAACTTAACTCAAATAGATCTACCTGCAGTGGTGACCATTTCTTCCCAGCAGTTTCAAACTCAGTATTCTAAATGAAATACGTTTGTATTTGTCTTTCTCTAAGTCATGAAAGTACATATGTAAATGTAGGTCAAAGAAGTCACTCTTATGATACTGTGTTAGTTGTAGTATTTTTAAATTATATAAAAAACAAATTTTTTAAAAAAATATATAAGCCTTACCTTTTACAAAATTCCTCCAGAACATGCCCTCATTTTTGAGGCACATTTCTGGCTACAATAGGTTGCAATCTTTAGCCTTTATTCTCCTAAGGTATTTAGGTGAAATATAAAAATAAATATATAAATATAATATAAATATAAATATATTTATAAATAACATATATTATAAATTATATATATATATTTATTTTTATTTTGTTTTTTTTTTACTGTGTGTGAGTTTTCACTCTATTAGCCAGTGGTCAAATTAATTATGTAGCCAACTAATTTTTTTCCTATTTTCATGTAGGATAAATTGATTTACTATTCCTTATACTGTTAAAGAAAAAAAAATCTAAGAGAGATTTAGATTTGACTTCATTTTATTGCGATTTTTCAATAAGAAAATGAATAATTGGGAAATGTGCTAATAGAGCTTTTCATGGTCTATATGGGAGGCTGATACGTAAGCCCACATTGGTTACAGCTCACCTTTTTCAAAAACAGGTTTCTAATATAAAAGATTATTCTGAGGTACTGCTTTTACACTTGAAAATAATAAACCTAGGTTCTAGAAATTTAATGCTACTGAGTGGTCTGTAACTAGTATTAACCCATATTATCTGCATTTACATGTTTGTTAGTTGCAATTATCTTTCTCTATTCTCCCTTCAGGTTTAAATAACCAAATAAAACTTCTAAAAGTTTGAAAATATTCAGAATTTTTTTCACCAAACTTAATTAGAATGTGTTGCACTTTATAGAGATTAGTATGGACATAGTTACACAAAGACTGTATAAAATGAGGACAATAATATATTGATACTTACTGACTTACAGTTGATTTTGTGTAGGGAATAGCTAAGAGTTTTCATAGAAATAATTTTTAATACTGCATGTCCTGTTGCATTAAAATGGATCAGTAAGATACCACCCATGGACCAAATCTGTCCAGAGGTCCAAATGTGGCCTGTTGCCTGTTTTTGTAAATAAAGTTTTATTGGAAAAAATCCCCCCCCATTCTTTATGTAGATTTTATGGCTGTTTTCATATTACAGTGACAGACTTAAGAATTTGTCATACAGACCAAGTGCCCACAAAATTTAAAATATTTACTACCTGACTTCTTTATGAGTTTGCTGACTATGTGTTACAAGGAAATTTTCAGGCAAAATAGTCTCAGATACCTTAGAATATATATATATATACATATATATATATGTATATATATATATTATCTCTCTCTCTATATATATATACATGTATATATATACATATATATACACATATATGTGTATATATATACACATATATGTATATATATATATACACACATACATACACACACATATATGTATACTAATGTTATATTAATTCTTGCAATAAATACCCATTTAGCTTTAGCTTTCAATTAATAGTGAAATAGAAATTTTAAACTCAGTGAATTTTAGAAATGAGTACTGAATTAAATGATTCCCTATTTACTAATGTAACCCATTTTCAAACTGAGCAAAGTAGATAAAATATTGCCAAATGTGCAGTGAATATTATATATTTTCTAAAGATTCAGTGTTTGCAAGCATGCATTTTGTCTTATTTTTGTGTTATAGAGAACGTGATTGTTTAAATCACTATAAAAATTCTAGGGTTTTGCTATTTCTTTATGTTTTTACATGGATTCTCCTATATATCTTTTTAGTCACTGCTATTCACTCTTATTTAGAAAAATCAATTCTCCTATCCCTTGAAAATGATGAGTAATATTCGGTTTAGGATACCATAAAGTGGTATATGTGAAGAAATATTTAAAATGTAAGGTACCTACTGAGAAAATTCATTAGCCATTTCAACTGTGCTTAGACCAATATTTTTTTCAGTCATGGTCATTACTTTTTATACTGAGAGATAGTTCAGGTTAATTTTTCTCTTTCTATCTATAATGAAATATCCACATATGCAAAGCAACATTGAGCGTTCCATTCCAGGGATGAAATACTTTTTACTCATTGATTATGTTCAGTAGTTGTAGTTGAAATATTAAAAAATAGTTTGAATTCCCTACTTCATTTTTAGATGTAACAATTTTTAAATTTCATCCATGTGCCACTTAAAGTTATATTGAATTTCTCCACAGAATCACATTTTAGGAATTGCTAATTAAACTCAACAGTTTCTTTCACCACTATGGACCCTGAAACTAGAGGATATAAGTACTTGTGCACGGTCACCTAAGTTCTCATTGCAAGACTCCTTCTTCCTGCTTCTACTGGTTACACAATATTTGTAAACCTAGTACCTAAAATAGTAATTCCATTTTACTATAAATATTGCCAGAAGTTTTCAAAATAATCAAGTTTGCATGCATTAACTGCTAGAAAGCTAATTAAGAATGGAAAATTTAAGATTACTCTTATCAGTTTAGTATGTCATGACTACACATAAAAATCCCTGACGTCTTTGCTTCTATGTTAGCTCACTGCTTCACCACATTTAAATAAAGCAGGTAACAAGGACTGCTCTAGTATTTGAACAGCAGTTCAATTTGAAAGCAATTCAATGAGGGTAACCACTAACTCAACTAATCCAGTTAGATGAGCAATAAGTAGTAAATAATTGATTTTCATTAGATATTGAGAATATATTAGGTTACTTTGGGTTAGTCAAACAAGCAGTTTCTTATTTTGGTCCATTTAAGTTACAGAATGTGGATTGAACACCTTTTTAACATATTATTGATCTCATAGACAAGAACAGCCACATCCTGTAAGTAGAAAAATTTGAATCATAATTAAATCACATGGGATTTTTTTTCTCAGTCTCCTTAGGTATTAATAAAAGGTCTTGCAGGTGAACACATTAATCTAATTTTTAAATTATACTTCTTGGAGTTTATAATTTTATTTTAGCTTCAAATTATGGCCCTGTTTCAGCTCTAAGATTTTTCTTTTTTAGAGGCATAATTAACAAATGGAAAATTATTATTTCTCAAAAAGTAAACAATATATTTGCATACATATGAGAAAATATGAAGTCAATATATTTAATAGAAACAATGGTTTTAGATTACTTTTATGCAAAGGGCAGCTTTATATATAAAACTTCAGAGAGAAACAACAAGAAGTAATCATTGTTGAAAGGAATATAAGAATATTCAAATAATTTTAACAATAGAAAGCAGTTTTATTATGATTATCACTTTTTGTTATGACTTCAAAATATTCCTTTTAATTATTTCTTAGGGCTAATGGGAATATATGTTTACTATCAATTTTTTTTTCCATTTTAGCAAAATGTACTCTTTTAGTTCTAGCTTCCAGTCATCCCTGTACTATTATTACTGTTTTTTACAAACTGCTATAAGAAGTGCCTGGGTGGCTTAGTCAGTTGAGCATTTGACTTTTGATTTTGGCTGAGGTCATGATCCCAGGGTCGTGGAGTAAAGCCCTGCATAGGGCTCCATGCTGAACTTGGAGCCTGCTTAAGATTCTCTCTCTCTCTCTCTCTCTCTCTCTCTCTCTCTCTCTCATTCTCTCTCCCCATAAAAAAGAGAGAGAGAGAGAAAGAAAGAAAGAAAGAAAGAAAGAAAGAAAGAAAGAACGAACTAGAGATAGTCACACTGGATAAAATGTTAACACCTCTCTTGATCTTTCCTTCCTCCTGAATTATTTCATCTATTCATCTTGTAAACTGTGGAAAAAGCAAATCATATTTGGATATTAGAAAGTAGTCAAAGGTAAAGAAAGAAAAAATAACTCAGTTTATTTGTGTTAATGGGAAAACACAGCGATCTTTAAACATTTTTTCTTCCCATGGGGGTATCAATTTGGTAAACACATTTTTACCAATGTGTAAATTTGTAAGCATATACTTATAAGTATAGAATATGGTGGTCAGTTTGGTCAAACAATACTTAGGTGTTGTGGTGAAAGTATTTTGTGAATAACATCTACAAAGAGTTAATTTTAAGCTAAAAACAACAACAACAACGACAAATTACCCTTGATAACGTGAGTGGGTCTCATGCAATCACTTGAAGGCCTCATAAGCAGAAACTGGGGTTTCCCTGAAAGGAAGGAATTCTGCTTGAAGACTGTAATACAAATATCTTGTCCAGTTTCCATCCTTCTCACACAGTTGTGGAGTCTGGTGACTTTGAAATCTACACGGCAGACCAGCCAACTGGAAACTCAGGCAAGAGTTGAAGTAGCAGTCATGAGTCTGAGATTGTGGGGGCAGGACAGTAGGCTGGAAACTCAGGCAGGAAATGTAAGCCTTTTTAATCAAAAAGCATGAGTTTTCCTACTCTGTTGTCATGACTGTTTGACTCTTGGGGTTTCCTTGAATTTGCATATTAATTTTAGGATCAGTTTATAAACTCTACAAAAAGCCATCTGGAATTTTGATAGTATTTCATTGAATCTATAGATCATTTACAGACTAGTGCTTATCCAAGAACTCAAAATACCTTTCCATTTTTTTTCATGTATCTTTAATATCTTTAGATAACGTTTTGTAATTTTCAGTGTTCGAGTCTTGTGCTTCCTTTTCTTAAACTTATTTCCAAGTATTTAGACTGTGTTATGCTACTGTAAATGGAATTATTTTCCTATTTTCATTTTGGTTATTTTTTCCTAGCAGGCAGAAATGAGATTGAGTTTTGTATATTGGTCTCATATCCTGTAAACTTGCTAAAATTACTTATCAGCCTAATAGGTATTCTGGGTTCCTGAGGATTTTTTTCACATAATATCATGTCATGTGCAAATAGAGACAGTTTCCTCCACCCTTTCTTTTTTTTAATTTTTAAGTTTATTCATCTATTTTGAGAGAGAGAGAGAAACATAGCACACGGACAGGGGGGGACAGAGAGAGGGAGAAAGAGAGAAAGAATCCCAAGCAGGCTCCATGCTGTCAGCACAGAGCCTGATGCAGGACTCAAACCCACAAACTGCAAGATCATGACCTGAGCCGCAGTCAAGAGCCTGACACTAACTGACTGAGCCACCCAGGCTCCCCTCTTTTTCCCTTTCAAATCCGGATGTGTTTTATTTCATTTCCTTCTCTAACTGCCCTCTGTAGGACCTGTAGCACCTGCGGTACAATGTAAATAGAAGTGATAACAGGGAACACTCTTGTCGTTTCAGATGTTAGTGGGAAAGCATTTACTCTTTCACCATTATACATTATGTTAGGAGTGAGATTTTTGTAGTTGCTCTTTGTTTGGAGGAAATCTCATCTGTTCCTAAATTTTTTATTGCTTTATAGTGAAAAGGGCCCTGAGTTTTGTCAAATGCTTTTTCTGAGTCTATTTTGATGATGATATTCTTGTTCTATTAATATGGTGTTGTTACATTGAATGGTTATTTTATGTTGACTCAACTCTGCACTCCTAAGTCAGTTCCATAGTCAGTGTAAAAATCTTTTAATATACCACTAGATTTGTTTTCTAGTATCTTACTGAGAATTATTGTGTCTATCTCCTTAAGAGATATTAACCTTTAGTTTTCTTCTCTATGATGCCTTTCTCTGGCTTCATAATGGCATAATACTATCCTCATAGAATGAATTGAGAAATTTTCCTTACTCTTCTAGTTTTTGGAATAATTGTTAAAAGATTGATGTTAAATACATGACATATAATCCTTCTGATATGCTGTTGGATACATAATTCGTGGAGGAGTTTTAAATCTTTATCTCTATGGGATATTTGTTTTATTTTCATCATATTTACTTGAGAGAGAGAGAGAGAGTGTGTGGGAGACAGGGGCAGAAGGAGAGAGAGAGAGAGAGAGAGAGAGAGAGAGAGAGAGAGAGAGAGAGAGAGAATCTTAAGCAGTCTCCACACTCAACGCAGGGTCCAATGTTGGGCTTGATCCCACGATCATGACCTGAGCACAAACCAAGGGTTGGGTTCATCTGAGCCACCCAGGCACCCTGTCTTGGTTTTTTTTAACTTGTGAATTCTTTGTCTGGTTTTGCTATCAGAGTGACATTTACCTCACTGAATAAGTGGAGTATGTTTCTTCTTCTTCTATTTCTCAGAAGAATTTGATAAAAATGTTTGCTAATTCTTCATATATCTGGCGAAATTTGCTAATGAAACTATCTGCTTGGGTTTTTCTTTGTTTGGTGTTTGATTTTTAATTCATTCTCTTGTTGTATGTGTGTTATTATTACCTTTTTGTATTAAAAATGTTTATTTAAACATTTAAAAAGTGGAAATTCTCAATTTTATAAGAAAAGAAAAAAATCATATGCTGAAGTCTCTAAGATCTATGGTCACTTTCATTATGGTATATTATTAAAATTGTTCTACTTTATTATTCATTATTGTTGTTAACCACTTACTCTGCCTAATTTGTAAATTAAATATTATCATAAGTACATATGTATTGGAAAAAACAGTACATATAGGTTTCAGTAATATCTGTGGTTTCAGGCATCCATCGGGGGTCTTGGAACATCCCCCCACAGATGAGGAGGAACTACTGTTCCACATTCTCTTAATTACTATAGCTACAGGGTTGGCATTACCATCAGGCAAAGCGATCCCTCCCATTTTATTCTTATTTTTCAGTGCTGTTTTAGTTATTCTAAAGTCTATTCCTTTCCATATAAAACGTAGAATAATGTTGTCTATGTCTGAATCTTGCTTGGATTTTGATAGGGATTTCATTAAATGTTGACATCTTTTCTACATTGTCTTCAAATCTTTGAACACACTATGTCTCTCCATTAAGAATTCTTTATCTCAGTAGTAATTTGTAATTTTTAGCACATAGATCCTATAGCATATTTTATTAAATTTGCATCTAAGTATTTCACTGGAGCATTTTTCTGAGTATTACTTTTTAGTCTCCATATATTTATTGTTAGTACAAATGTGATTTTTTTTGTATATTGGTCTTATATTTGCAATCTTGCTGAATTCACTTATTAATTCTGAGGGTTTTTTTTTCCTCAATACAAATAATCATCCCATTTTCAAATAGTGAGAGTTTTATTTCTTCCTTTCAATGTGTATGATTTTTATTGCCATTTTTTTACTCTTTAAAATGGGAACAACTTCCAGTACTATATGGAATGAGAGTGGACATCTTTGTCTTGTCCCTAAACTTACAGGGAAAATAATCACTCTTTTAATGTCAAGCATGATGTTTGTTGTAGATTTGTTGAAAGTGTCCTTATCAAGTTGAGAAAGATCCCCTCTATTCCAAGTTTGTGTGAGAGTATTTATCACACATGGGTATTGATTTTTAAACGCCTTTTCTGCATCCATTGATATGAGCATATGATTTTCTTCTTAGCCTATTGATGTGGTATATTACATTGACTGATTTTCAAATAAGTTACCAGACTTGCATATCTGGAATATATCCCAGTTAGTCACAGAATATAATTATTTTTAAACACTGCGGATGTGATTTGCTAATATGTTATGAGGAATACTTGCACAGCCTTTTGAGTTTCCCTACTTTCTCTTAGCATAATGTGTTTGATTCTTTTTGTTGCATGTATCTGTAGTTTATTTCTTTTTATTGCTTTCATTGCATGGATAAATAGAGTTTGTCCATTACTTGATTGAGGGGCATTTGGGTTGTTTATGCTTTTTACTGGTTATGAATAGAGCTATGATAAACCTTTGCTTAAAGGCTATGTGCAGGGGCGCCTGGGTGGCGCAGTCGGTTAAGCGTCCGACTTCAGCCAGGCCACGATCTCGCGGTCCGTGAGTTCGAGCCCCACGTCAGGCTCTGGGCTGATGGCTCAGAGCCTGGAACCTGTTTCCGATTCTGTGTCTCCCTCTCTCTCTGCCCCTCCCCCGTTCATGCTCTGTCTTTCTCTGTCCCAAAAATAAATAAACGTTGAAAAAAAAAATTAAAAAAAAAAAAAGGCTATGTGCAAACATAACTTTCTATTTCTCTGGAGTAAATACATGGGAGGGATCTTTAGTTCACATGGTTAGCACATATATAAATTTATAAGAAATGACCACACTATTTTCCAGAATTATTATATAATTTTACAGTTCTTCCACAATGTACAGGATTTCTAGTTGCACTCCACATATTCACCAATTCTTGGTATGATCAGTTTTGCTTATTTCTTTGCCTCAATTTTATCCATTCCTGTAGGCAGGTGTGTAGTAGCATTTCATTTTGGTATTAATTGGCATTTCTCTAGAGCCTAAAGATGTTGAACTTTTTTTTTTTTTGATGTGCTTATTTTCTATCCATAATTCTACTTTGTTGTAGTTTAGTTCAAGTATTTTGAGTTCCTTTTTATTGGATTGTTTGCTTCTTATTATTGAACTTTGAAATGTTTTATCTATTTCAGAAATAATTTCATTATCAGCACTTCTGGTAGTGGCGGTTGGAGGGGCTGAAGCAAGATGGGTCAAAGTCAGAGTGGTGGTCATGGCTCTGGAGGTGGCAAGAAGGATGAAAAGGACAAGGAAAAGAAATACAAACCTCCCCGGCCAACTAGAGTGGGGAAAAAGAAAAAGAAGACAAGGAGATCAGATGCTGTCAGCAAGCTGCCACGGAGATACCTCACACTCCATGCCAGTTAAAGTTACTGAAAAGACTATTTTCTCATGGAGGAAGAATTCATTAGAAATCAGGAACAAATGAAACTTTTAGAAGAAAAGCAAGAGGAGGAAAGATCAAAGGTGGATGATCTGAAGGGAACCCAATGTCAGTAGGAATGTTGGAAGAGATAATTGAGGGCAATCATGCCATCGTGTCTACATCTGTGGGCTCAGAACACTATGTCAGCATTCTTTACTTTGTAGACAAGGATCTGCTGGAGCCAGGCTGCTCGGTCTTGCTTAGCCACAAGTATATGCCATCATAAAGGTGCTCATGGATGACACAGACCCTTGATCACAGTGATGAAGGTAAAAAAGCACCCCCGCCAGGAAACCTATGCTGCTGTTGGGGGGCTGGACAACCAAATCCAGGAAATTAAGGAATCTGTGGAGCTTCCTCCAACTCATCATGAATATTATGAAGAGATGGGCATAAAGTACCCAAAAGGGGGTCATTCTGTGCCACCTGGCACAGGTGAAACCTTATTAGCCAAAGCAGTAGCAAACCAAACTTCAGCCACTTTTTTGAGTGGTTGGTTCTGAACTTATTCAGAAGTATCTAGGTGATGGGCCTAACCTCCTTCAGGAATTGTTTCGAGTTGCAGAAGAATATGCACCATCCATCGTGTTTATTGATGAAATTGATGCCACTGGAACAAAAAGTTATGTCTCAAATTCCAGTGGTGAGAGAGAAATTCAATGAACAATGTTGGAACTGTTGAACCAGTTGGATGGATTTGATTCAAGGGGTGTCATGAAAGTGATCATGGCCACAAACCGAATGGTTAACTTTGGATTCAGTACTCACCAGACCAGGCTGCATTGACAGGAAAATTATGTTCCCCCTGCCCGATGAAAAGACTAAGAAGCACGTCTTTCAGATGCATGCAAGCAGGATGACCTTGGCCAATGATGTTATGCTGGATGACTTGATCATGGCTAAAGATGACTTCTCTGGGGCCGACATCCAGACAATCTGTACAGAAGTTGGTCTGATGGCCTTGAGAGAACATAGAATGAAAACAAGAAATGAAGACTCCAAAAAATCTAAAGAAAATGTTCTTTATAAAAAACAAAAACAAAAACAAAAACAAAAACAAAAAACAAGGGGGCACCCCTGAGGGGCTCTATCTGTCGGAATGTCCTGACTCCTCAGAGGGATGAGGTTGGGAAAGTTGCCCAGAGGAACCCACGTTCCAGTTGATCTTTCTTAGTAAAACCTCCTGTGTCCCTTTTTGAGTGTGATGTGCAGGGTGCCCGCTGGGCTGCCTTCATCTGTTGGTCACGTGCGGTACTCTCCCCCCAATAAGGCGAGTTGCTTTTCAAAAAAAATCAAAACAAAAACAAATAAACAAACAAAAAACAAGAAATAATTTCTTTATCAAATGTTTTCTTTCAATCTGTGACTATTAATTTTTATTCAAACTAACTCGTCAATTTGCTTTTTATATATTTTTCTTTGGTTTTCTAAAAAGTCTGTGCCTTAGTCAAGGTTCCAAATGTATTCTAATGTGTTTCATCCTAAAAGTTTCATAACTTTATTCTTAATATTTAAGTAAGATCTCTTTTGGGCTCATGTTTGTTTATGTTACAAAGAATGGGTTCAGGTTAATTTTTGTGTTTGTAAAATTTGTGTTCATTTAATTCCCAAAGGCATCCGTATATACTGTGTGCTAGTATTTCATATAGTAACTAATAAAATAACATAATTAAACCTCTCAAAAGTCATTTCGTTGCTCTTGACCTTTTTTCAAAGTATCTGGACAGTACCACTAACAGTAGTGCTTTAACACATATTTTCTTCTACCCTGAGCTGTGCCAGACTGTTCCCTGCTGCAACTTGACCAAAATATTTAAAAAATCTCAGGGCTCATGTTTCAGAGAACTTGTTTTACTTCCACAATTGTCTAGGGTTGACTTCTATGTTGCTAAAAAGTTTAAGCATAGTTCATAAACTTGATGTTTGCACTCATACAATTTATATACTACATTAAAAAAAGTAGTGAGGACTTATGATAGCTTCCATAGCTTTTAAGGACTTCATATTAAAATTTTCAAATAATTAGTATTTCAAGATGTCTCAGTCCATGGCTTTTTCCCTCCCCTAGGTGATTGTTTCTATTTTTAATATTTAAAAAGAAATCTCTCTAGGATCTTAAGGGAAACAAAGCCACGATCATCTTAAAAAGCTCTATACGATATAGAGATGTATATGTATATAACTATTTAACACACTTTTATTCTTAAATATATTCTTATAACTAAAAGTAAAGAAAGTAAGCTTAATATGAATCATATTTAAAGAGATAATACTGTTGATATTAAAAATTATCTATATTACAACATTCAAATTGGGCAAAAGTCTTAAAATGATCAAAAGAAACACACTATAATTAAAATAACAACAAAGATTCTAAGCATTAAGAATAGAGCCACATCACTATTTCAAAGGAAAGCTGACAGATCAGAAATAGCAACTACATTATTAACAACTGTTAATCATGTTATTCATTGAATAATCCACACGTTTCCTGTCTGATTTGAAATGCCGGTTTTATCTAATAAATTTCTTCTTTAATTAATAATTTGTGTTCTGCTCATTGATCTGCATATTTGTTGCTGGGCCAGCATCACAATTATTTAATCAATGGATTTTATAATACCTTTATATTATTTATGAAACCAGTACACATACTATTCTATCTTGTATGCATTTCATTTTCCATGTGAATTTTAAAGTAAATTTTTAAGTTTGTGGGGGAAATCTACAATTTAAAATAAAATTATGTTATATGAGTCCCTAAATTGAGGAAATCTGATTTTTCTGCCATTTATTTTACCATTAAAGAATTATTAATTAGTCTCCATTTACTGAAATGCAATTGTGGTGTATATTCAAGATACTTTTAAGCTATAAACCTTGATTATTTATTGTTAATATATTTTTGAGTTATGATATAATTTTGAGTGTTATTTTTAAAAGTATCTTTAATTTTCCTTGGAGAAGTTACTGTTAAAATTGATGAAAGCTTTTAATTCTGAAGAATAAACTCATAAATTATCAAATAACCATGTTCTGTCAATTCATTTTCAATTATTCTCAATTAATAAAAATAACATGAATTTATGATATATATCTGTGAGAAGAATTATAACCATAATCCATAGATATTTATATTATTTGCCAAATACTCTCTATAAAATAAAGAATTTTCCACTTGATCAAATAGGTATCTTGAGGTTCACCTAATTTTTAAGTGGTTAGGTAGTTTAAATATTTTGTTAATATGTTATTATTTTACTGTACTGTGATAATGTCAGTTTTGTTAATAATCCAAGGGAAATTATTTTTTTCAATATGGTTTCCAAACACTTTGACCTGTTTATTTCACCTGTTAATTCATGACACCTGTTTGTTTCTTTGCTCAATTTCCAGTTCCCATACTTTCATTTTTAAAAATTTTGTGTTGAAATATATCTCATAGTATAGGCACAAAGGAAGATCCCTTTATATCTCTCCACTGAGAAATACAATAATGAATAAGACTCTTTTGGATCTCTTGTGTCCTATAAAGATACATATGCCTCTCTCCTTGTTTTGCCCTATTATATCTCAAATTAAACTCTTCATTACATAAGGAGCAGAATCACTGTGTTTAGCTTGATACATACATTGTCTCATGTGATTTCATACACTTTTTTTTTTTTTAGGAGACCAGTAGACTGACAAAGTGACCTTCCTCAAACTTACTTCAGCTATCACAACTTATGTTTGATTTCTTTGCCTATACCCAAAATGAACACTTGCACTATGTAATTTTCAAAATTTAAGTAAAAATGTATGTGAATTCAACAAATCATTATTTGTACTGTTATAACTCTAAGAGCTATTTTATAAAAGTTCAGTATAATTATGAAATTCAATGTTCTATCTGTATACAAAGATTAGTAAAATCACAGAATTAAAAAGTGTACCGCATTCAGGGGTGTCTGGGTGGCTCAGGTCATGATCTCATGGTTTGTGACTTTGAGCCCCATGTTGGGCTCTGTGTTGACAGCTCAGAGCCTGGAGACTGCTTGGGATTCTGTGTCTCCCTCTCTGTCTCTGCTCACCCTCTGTCTCTCTCTGTCTCTCAAAAATAAACTTTGAAAAAAACTTATTTAAAAAATGTGCTGCATTCAGATTTAATGTCTACATATAATTGTTCTTGAGACAATTATCTCTGTATTGTATTTCTTGAATTTAGAAAGAAAACACAACTGAAATGACATAGGTTATAAATGTGTACGTTTGTGAGCAGGTATTTACATGTTTATTTTATATATTAATACATATAAACACAAAACTAGGCACTTAAAATTTTCATGTTGTTTGTAGTTTAACTGTTGAGCTATACCCAAAGCTGAATTTTGTCCTCTATTTATCTATACCTTGTTTGGCAGTGAAAATGTTGGTATGTGTAAATTATCCCATAGATCCTAATAAGAACTCAAAGATAGTAGCTTAATACAAAAGAATGTTGAATCAGACATTTTATCATAATGTGGTGCAAAAGGTTATGAGAATGGCTAAAAACAGTTATAAGGAATGGGTTAAAATAAGTTAATGGCCACAAAGGTACCTGTATGTTTTGTTTAATTTTAACAAAAATTTGAAGCTGTTTTTGAAAGATTATGATGTGATGAGTAGCATCTGCTCTTATTTTGTTATATAACAATTTGCATAAAATCTATTAAGTTTGCTGTACTGCATGCTTCAGGAATTTAATAACCCAGAATTATGGATGATATACAGTACTTGGTAACAAATGTTAATAAACAAAAATTGTACTTCTAGCTAGAAATACATATAGAAACTAATATGTAATTTGAGGGAGAATAAATTGATTGCAAATTGTTTTCATCATTTTTAGTAATTAATTTGTTCTAATTAAGAAGGTGTGATTTGTATTTCTATGCTTCTAATTCTTTGGAGTACTACAGAAAATGCAGTTTCATCATTAACTTGATTGCACATAATGGGTATCATAAAATGCCTTTCATAGACTCTTTCTCTCTTGCACTCCCTCTTCTTTATAAAGTAATGAATCCATATGAAATTGTTAGTTGTAAAAATGAGAAGGTTACATGATATCTATGAGGCCTTGGGTACAACAAGGTTGCCATCCCTTTCTATTCTTCTAGAAAAGTTATTGCTCTCTCTCTTCCAAAATGAATTATTTCTGTTTGACCTCCACTGGGGCAAAGAATATACTCAAGACATATTTTTACATCAATCTTTTAGCATAATATCTATACTTTAGGCACATACATTCCATTCCTATACTCTGCTAAAGCCAAGATTATTACATAATGCAAATGTATTCAGCCTTTCATTAACGACCTTTTTTATAAACTGTAAAGGTTTAAGAGTCTGTGCAGGTGTTTCTCTACAAGTGGAATATAGGACGATACATAAAAACATAAGGTTTAGAGTCTTAGATCCCTATACCCGAATTTGGATTTTACCTCATATTAGCTGAGAGAACTTAGACAAAGTTATTTTCTAATCATAAGATTCTTTCCAGAAATAAGGAAACCCAAGGATTAACCTGTAGATTAAATGGAATAGAAAATACGTAGCTGGTGCCCAGCACAGAGAAATGACATAATAAATTCTGGTATCGTTAAAGCAATTCATGTTGATGTCTGTTCAAAACCACGAAGCATTCTGACTTTGCAAACAATAATTTGCAGAGCCAAATAGAAATTATTATAATATTCCTGACACATTTTATTTTGTCAAACAGTGGCACAGAGAGACATTCTAAGTGTGTGTGGGGTGTGTGTGTGTGTATTTTCTCCTTTGTATCTGTCAGTCCATTAACAATAAACAAATAAGGATAATTTTGAGTGACAACAATGAAGTATTTTCGGTATATTCTGGGCATTTCAAGTCAACCAAAGCCTATTATTCCAACCTATTAATCTTTGCCAAAATTGTTATTTTTGGAAGTGGCTAAAAATAATTTTGTTTTTATTTATCTTAAAAGTTTCTCTTAATTCCTCATGTTTTACTCACTTTGAACAAAAATTGAGAAAAATGGCCTCAGTCAGCCAGCCAGCCAACCAATCAAAAATTGAATATCGAGGATGTATTATACGCCAGACACAGATGATAGGCCTCCAAGAAACAACAAAATAGTCATATTTCCTACATGAAGAAGGTCTCAGTTTAGTCAAATATACACAAGTACAATGCATTAAAATGTGTTTCATATCGGGAATATATAAAAGACACTAAAAGAACACAGAGTGAATGACCCTATTATTGGCTTAGCAGAGATATGATAGTCAAAATAATCCTTGAAAATGTTCTGGAAGTATGAAAAGGAATTCATGGTAGGGAAAAAATATGTCAGTTTTTTTTTTTTTTAATAACAACAGAAACTAGAGTACTAATAGGATTGAAAACAGGAAGAGTTTCAAATGATTACAACTCCTAATATCTCTATTCAGTATCTTTCCCAAATAATTATATATTACCCCAACATAAATCAGTATAATCTTGCTTACAGCAATTATTTTAGAGTAAAAAATTGAGGATAATAAACCATATTTAACTATTATTTTACAATGTTATCAAAAACTTCTAAATATCAAAAGCCTTCGACATAATATTTGATAATGTTGCTATTATCTAATAAACACACTGTAGTGAAACAGGATAACAATGTCATCTGTGATCATATAGCCAATAAATGAATGCAGTTGCATCAAAATAACATCCAGCTTACTAAAACTTGTGCACTTTCGACTCTACCACTTCTGACTCTTATCATTTTTAAACCTTTTTATCCTTTTGTTGTTGTTGTTGTCATTGTTCACAGGGTAACTAGTTTAGTGGCTTGGACAGACCTATCTATCTATATCATATTCATGTCACTCAAAACACATGTAGTGAGTGCCTGTTATCAACCGAATACCCTTCTCGTCATGAGAGATACAGGAGAAAACTAAACCAGTCTTGCCTAGGAACCTGCCCAATGGGTAAAATCCATTAGAACACAAGTAACTGCAGTGTGTAATCTGAACAAATGAGTCTAACATGCCTGGAGTATAACTAATCACATTCCTCCTATTTCTCTAAATGAAGTTTAAAATGTTGAAACACTGTCAAAACAAAAATTACACTGAACAAAGTTCAACAGTCAAGGAAGACTTTCTTCATGGCTATTGGAAGAGTGGAGAGGGGACAGAACTCCCTTTGAACTCAATTCCACTCAGAGGAAAGGTGGGAGGGTTCTTAAGCCCTGGAGTAAGTTAGTACAAAAGTACTGAGGACCTCAGGGGGGTGGCATTGGTGTATAGGATGTGCCAGGTGCATTCAGTTTTTCCTGAGTTTGCAAGTGTTTTTTTTTTTTTTTTTTTCTTTTTGATCACGGTCATTTGTATTTGCTCATTACTGCCCATTACAGTTAGCCTCTTGCCTTCTTATTGACAGAGGCAGACGGTAGTGCTGTTATCCTTGATGATTACAGTTCAAAGGGATGGCTCCCAGGAACTTGACAAGGGCTTTACTGGTTTGTAAAACTGGCAAGAAACTTCATCTCAACAGGGCACAGAAAGAGTTTATAAGTTTTCTAGAGTAAATATTCTAAGAAAAAAAGAGGTCAGGGTCTAGAGTCAGGTAGAAGCATCTAAAAGTTAGTCAAGCTGAGGGAAACGTTAGTCTTCCTTGGGTACTAAACATGTTTGATTGCCAGGAGCAAGGTTTTTACATGCTGTTTCTTCCTTCTTATCTCCAGTGTATTATTCAAGGCCCTTGGGCACTTAAATCACACTCTGGTCACTCATGTGGTAGAAACGTCTTGTTTAATGTATTTTGTTTAGACTGCAAATTGTTGTTTCTAAAACTAATATAGGCAATATTTTCAATTGGGAAATCTCATATATTTTAATAACTAGATATTTTGCTGCCCCCTTCAAAATGTAAAAAAAAAAATCTGCCTTCTTGAGCATTTGTATTTGTAACCCCCATCTTATATAATCTCAAGGAAAATAACACTCTCCATAAGCAAGTAATAGGAAGCCTGCTGTCTAAAAGTCCACTGTTGCCATTTCTGTCACTGATCCACTCCACCATGTGGTGTAGCTGTTGGATATTAATTAGCTTTCTTTAAGTGTTCTTTGGCTTTCTCTAAGCCCAGAACAGTGTGGTCTTCCAATGAAGAAATCTATGAAGAAACCTGTGTTTGCATAAGCCACAATGAATTCACCTTATTTAAGTAGACTTACATATAATCAAGGCATAGTCTGTATTTACTACAGATAACTAATTTCAGAGCATGTTTTAAGAACCTTGTATCTCAGATGTACACCAGATCATGTTCTTGTTTGGAAGGTGTTCTATTTAGTTGAAAAACTGTTGAATAATGGACCATTTTCAAATGTCATCATTACATATAAGTACTTCTTTATTCAATGACTTAAATGGAGACATGGAGTTTGATTTAACAATATTAGCAGATGTCTCTGGGTTATTTGCAATAACTAATTTAACTCTTTTATGTGGTTGCATTGCACTAGACATCTTGACCAGCACTGAAAGGACAAAATTTAGCAGACACAATTTTTGGAAAGTAATCAGTCCATGTAAACAAAGGGTCTTAGAATTTTAGTTCGTTTGCTTTACGACTCTGCTTTCTGAAACAGCTAATCAGGCTTATTTACATTACTCGACTGATAGTATTCAGACATAAGGGTAAAAAATAACAATTCTCTTAACTTGTATTAGTGAAATATTTCAGTAGTGTTGAGTTCAGTCTGCAGGCAACCTTTAGGAGTGGGATCAATAGTTTACAGTAAATCCAGTAGCTATACATAATTATTAAATCAATTAATAAACAAATTAATACAGACCTTATAGGAGGTCTGAAAAACTTATAATTCAAGGGAAAGAGAAGGCTAACTCTGTTAGTTGATAATAAGGCTATATTGTAAAAGATGAGCCTATATTTTTAAGTGTTCTCCTTAAAATAAATTATGTATTTTTCTAAAGAATATTATTTTTATTTTACATTTCAATATTCATTATGATAGTATTTTACATCTCTATATGTAAACCGATGTTGAGGACCCAGAATAATAAAATTTGAACAAATATGCTGTAATATTGGCACCAATTGGTTTGTGATTTAACACATACAAAAAATAAGTTTTAAATACAGTCCATTAAATTAAAATGGGACATTTATAATTTAAATTCACATAGATAATCCTATATAAATAAATAATCCTCAGAGTCTTCATACACCGGACAAAATTCTTCTGCAGTGTTTATCTAGTAGCCGTTTTTAAAGCTGTGTCTGGAAAAATCAATAAAAATAAGATTCAGGAAGTTTTTGTAGTTTAATTTTAACACAGAGCTTATAAGATTTAGCCTAATAAAATTGGAAAAACAAGAAAAATTAAGTTTGTAAAATTGATTTTTAAGGAGTAGAGATTTTCTAGAGCTCAGCAGGTATGTGATAGGATTAAATACTTTCATAGCTAAAAATATGATTCAACAAACAAACGTGTGTTCAACAAGAGCTTGGATGTTATAACTGTCTGTGGAATCAGGATTTAACTATAATTTTTAAATTATACTTTAAAAGTGGTAATAATGTAAGTGTGTGTATGTGTGTGCATGTGTAAGTTTTTATATTTTAACACAAAATATGGTGAATAGAAACTATCCGGAGGTTAATTTTAATTAAGTTGCACCAAGAAGCAAAACACAGAACCATTTCAGGATGAGAATGATGCTGGCTCTCTGGTAGAACATCAAATAAGGGAGATTTTAAAAGAGAAGCTTTTCTATTTATTGTCATTTCTATAGTCACAGAGTAAATCAATTAAATGAGACTCCTCATCTTCAAAGGCCAAAATATGTAAGTTTGTAAGTTTGTAGAAAACATACTGGAAGTTCTATGGCCATTATCAATTTTAGCTCTTTAAAATGCAAATGATCAAAAACACATATTGACTTAAGAAAAAAGGAACATTTATTAGCTTATGTAACTCAAAGGTTCCGATATGGCTATAGATGAACATTCAGATGGTCTAATAACATCATGCTCTTTCTTCTTTATTTCCACCCTAAGTTCAGCTGAATCTCCCCACAAAACAAGTTGATCTCCAGCAACATCTAACTTTACATTTTATTTTTTGGCAACACAAAGAAACGGACTGATTACACTTATAATAGTTCCACCAACGATTTAAACTAAGTCTCACTGGCCTGGGGTTGCATGCCCATCCCTGTCAGTCAGAGTAGGTTTAGGACTTGCTGCAGTCATAAATACATACCGTAATGGTAGCTTAACGTAAGGAAGCGTTATTTGTTGCTCAAGCCATGACTGATGTAGGTCAAAAGACTCTTTCCCACCCTTCCGTCATGCCATCTTTAACTCATGACCTTAAAATCTCCATAGCAGGGGAAGAGAGAGAAAACACACACACACAAAAATACACTCTGAATTGACTTGCCAAGAACTCAGTAACATCCAGCTACCTGAGTGAAGGAGATGCTGGAAAATATATTTTCTCACATGTCCAGAAAGAAGGAAATGAAACAGGATTTGTTTCTGCCATGTATTTCCTTTCCCAATCACTTTTCAGAGAGGTTTGGTTCTCTAATGGACCAGACATATCCACTCCTCAATTGGGGGGAATTAGGGAGGTCAATACCATTGAATTGCAGTGACAATGAAGTTGGGCTGTTTGCCAAAAGAATACATAGTTGTCTTTAGAGCCAAATGAGGGAAAGGAGGCTCAAAAAACAAACTGCCCAGAAATATAAACAGTTGTTCTTTACAAAGTGCAAATAGTGAAATATATCCCTTTTCAATTTTACCAAATGATAATGCAGTCAGTCATACTTGAGTTACTGGTTTTTAAAATTCTCCTTATCTTCTCCAACCAAACATATATAATTAAACTGATAGGCTAAATCATTGATTAAAAAATGTGATGGAAAATGTTATGCTTAATGATGCTATATTTTATTAAGTATAATAAAAGAATCAGATTACTACATGTTACAGGTAATCTGTGGAGTTACAGGTAATTTGTGATACATAACCAAATTTGTGGAGATAAATTTAGATTTTTTCAGGAATAATATATTCATAGAATCTTGAAATTTGAAAAAAAACATTAAAGTCATTTAATTCACCTAAAATCTTACGTGCAAATAGCTCATCTATGACCGCATGCAGAGTGTATTGAATACATGGTGACTGTGTTTTTTTTTAATTTTTTTAATGTTTTATTTATTTTTGAGACAGGGAGAGACAGAGCACGAACAGGGGAGGGTCAGAGAGAGGGAGACACAGAATCTGAAACAGGCTCGAACCCACGGACTGCGAGATTATGACCTGAGCCGAAGTTGGCCGCTTAACCGACTGAGCCACCCAGGCGCCCCAGACTGTGGTCTTTTTTAATGTTTATACCAACATATTAATAGCTACAACAATTTTATTTATAAAACTATCATCAGAGTTTAGTGAAAATTGAATTTCACCCAAAAGTTTTAGTAAGATTAATAGAATGTTCAATTGTAACCTAATAAATGTGTGGTACAAACAGGAATCAGAGGTTCTGAACAATAATGTATACAAAGCTAACATAACTATTTTATTTCTTGGCATTTTATTTTTCAGGTACGAAGTTGGATTAATCCGCTGTCTTTATCAGAAAAAACAAAAACAAAAACAAACAAAACAAAAACAACACACACACACAAAAACACCTTCATCATAATGTATTATGTAAGCGATTTCTGGTCCATCATAGTCTCATATAGTTCTTTAAAATATTATACAATAGGCTTAGATTAAAAACATGTGTGGCTACATTCAGTCTGGATGTACCTTTTATTTAGCTCTTTTTCCCACGCCTTTGAAGAAATTCTGTGTAGAAATGCGGTTATCAGGGATCCTAAAAATAGAGATTGTTCAGGGTCACCTGGAAAGGGATCCTGCTGGCTTTGCTATGAGGACATAGCCTAGCTAAGGCTGTGTTGCTTTAGTTAGCAGGGGACAACGATATTTATAAAAGTATTTATTTTAAGAGAAGTGCAGAGATTAGCAATGTAAATCTTTTAAGAAGATGCTGCAAACTGGTGTATAAAAAGATTATTGAAAGACAATAATGTCTCTGTGTTTTCAACTCTTAACAACACATAATCTGCATGTTGTATGTCCCTAGAGAAGAAGAGTAGGACAGGGGAAAGCCATTCTAATTTATATTCATTTACTCGTGCTCTGTGCAGGCAATTACTGAATCCTCGGTTAAATAAATCAGAAATAAATATGTCTCTTCCCATCAACCCATATTCCATTTGAAAATTTTCAAAGAATATTCGTCAAGTTTCCATTTCTATTATAGCTTATCCCTGCAAGGTAATTATTTAGCTCAATTATTTAAACCATTTTCCCTTATCTGAGTAACTCAAAATGACCTCGCTAGAATTTATCAAGTGTCAAAATCGTACTTCCCATTCACAGAAAACTTAGGCCATATAGAAATATGCTAAATGATACCATGAAAATGAAACAACCTGAACAGAGAAAGTGGGAAATTCTACATAGTACAAGGGACTACATTTAAATAATGAATAAATAAATACAGTTGACCCTTGAACAGCATGAGTTTGACCATATAAGTCTACTTATAGGCCTATTTTTATTTTTATAAATGCAGTACAGTACTGTAAATCTATTTTGTCTTCCTTATGATTTTCTTAATAATATTTTCCACTTAGAGAGAAATAAAACAATAAATAGACTCCTAATTATAGATAACAAACTGATGGTTACCAGGATGGAGGTGGGTGGGGTGATGGATGAAACAGGTGATGGGGATTAAGGAGTACACTTGTGATGAGCCCCTGGTATTGGATGGCAGTGTTGGATCACTATATTGCATGCCTGAAATTAATATTACACTGTATGCTAACTGGAATTCAAATAAAAACTTGAAAAAATTATTTTCTTTTCTCTAGCATACTTTATTATAAGAATATAGTATATAATATATACAACATACACAATATGTTTTAATCAACTGTTCGTGTTATTAGTAAGGCTTATAGTCACTAGTGGGCTATTGGTAGTTAAATTTGGGGGGGATCAAAAGTTATACACAGATTTTCAACTGCATAGGAATTGGCACCCCTAATCCCCATGTTGCTCAAAGGTCAACTACATTCCGCATGAAAAGATAAACTAAGGGAGAAGCTATAATAAGTTTAAAAATGGGCCATATTTGGATCTTCAATCAAAATCAAAAACAACAAAAAAAACCCAGCAGAACTATATTTTTGATACTCTGGAAAAATAACATAGACTGTAGTTACATGGTATGAATTAATAATTTTAAATATTTTGGTGTGATAATGATATTATAGTGAAATCCTTATGTATTTGTGATACATAGTAATGTGTTTATAGGGGAAAAAGATGTTATTTAGTCTCCTCTTTTGGGGAAGGTGAAGATGAAGAGGAAGTTGGGAGAGACTGCTATTTCAGTGAATTTCCTTATAATTTTGTGATGATGACATTCTGAGGTAATAGAACCATGTAGCTGTAGTTAACTGAGAAAGAAATGAGATTATGCTTAATACATCAGGCAATATCACCACACATAGGTGGCAATCAGAAGGGTATGATGTTCAGTTACTAGCAATATTCATTATTACTTTGCATGCATATGTATAAGTTTTCTTTACCTTTATTTTTTTAATGTTTATTTGAGAGACAGAGAGAGAAATAGAGAGTGAGAGACAGAGTGGGGTGGAGAGAGAGAGAGAATCCCAAGCAAGATCTGTGCAGTCAGCACAAAACCTGGTGTGGGGCTCAGTCCCATGAACCCAACTCAAGAGTCAGATGCTTAACTGACTGAGCCATATAATATGGCCATAATATATAAATGCAAATATGGCCATAATATATATGCAAATATGCACATATATGTATATGTGTGTGTGTGTGTATATATATATATATATATATATATATATATATATATACACTTTTTGTTTTTAAGAAACAACAGGTTCACAATTGAGTCACCTGTGCAAAACCCCACATCAGCAAGACTTAACACCTAACCTAATTGCATTTTAAGCCCCTCCCAGGAATCTAACCTTAACTAGTCAGTCTGGAATTTCCTGGTCAGCACTACTGAGGTAAGCTGTCCAACAGACCGCTTTCATTCCCTAAAGGAAAGGTGACCTTTCCTGGAACAATCCACTCTTTCCCCATTTCTGGCTATAAAAGCCTTCCATCCTGTACAGCTCATTGGAGATTGTTTCTGTTTGCCAGAGGGGATGGTGTCCAATTCATGAACCACTTAATAAAGCCAATAAGATCTTCAAATTTACTCAGTTGAATTTTGCTTTTTAACAATGTTCATGTATATACATATACACATAGACATACACATTTACTTAGTTCTTTTTCTTTTGACTTTGAATATTTCTCAAACTTTGAGGAGGAACCAAAACAATTTAAATTGGCTGTTTAAGAAATTCTGTTGTAAAATCTAAAAGTGAAAACTGAACTTCATCCATGCTTAGAAAATTATCATCCCTTACAGTTTGAAAGGGACATATGCCATATTAAAGACAAAAATTCACAACTTTCAAGATTCCTCTATATTTTTATTAGCAAGATGGATATATTTTATTTGAGATCTAGTTTCAATATAACTATTGACATACCAACACCATTAAAATCCTCTAATAATTGGACATTAAAAAAAACAAATATTTTGATATTTTAATATGAAATTTAATAAAAACTCTGCATACAGGTACTTTTATAACCCTAACAAGATCTTTAAATAAATGTTTAGACATCATGGGCAAGACAGTACCAAACGCTATGATTAATGTTACTAAACAGTTTCTGTTATAAACTTCTGTTTTCAGAACCTGACATGATTCTGAAAAAGTCTCGGTTTGCACTAAAGTGTCGCATGTTTTGCCTCTTTCTCTAGGTGATTTTCTTCTCACATGTGGGAGGAAAATCTGTTCCCTTTTTCCAACAAGTGACAATGTGGAAAATATATTTTTCATTGTAAAAGTAATTTGCTTCCTATTTGTATTTAAAGTAGCTCAAATGACATGCTTGTATAACTAAATAATTTTATACATTTTATTTTGATTATAAAAATTATACATGATTATTGTAGAATCGTTTAGAAACACAGAAGAATTTAAAGAAATATAAAAACGCACACACTAAGATCACAATTCATATTTTTTCTTTTTCTTTGCAGCTTTTAAAAATATATACATATCAAATATTTTAAAAATAAGAATATACAAATATATAACAGCAAGCCAAGTTTTAAATATCTTAACTTGTAATTTTAAATGGCTTCATAATAAATTATTAACACAAGAGCTATACTCATTTAACCAATCATAAATTGTCTCCAGTTTCCTATTATAAAAATTACAACATGATATATAACCTTGCATACCCATATTTGTGTGGCCCCGAATATTTTTACAGAAACTTTCTTGAATTGGGAAAGCCTGCTTGCTACCAACTGACATATTTTCTCCCATTTATTGAGGACAAAACTAGATTATTTTTCCATCCTCCTTTGCAATTAGGTATGGCCGTGTGATTAATTTTTCTCCAATCGAAGATAGGCAGATTCAATAGGCATCACTTCCAGATTTTCCTAATAAAATCCCCTGGTATGATACTCTATGTTCTTTTTCCATCTTGGATGATTGGCAAGTTGCCCTTGGAAACATCGGTTAAATTTAATATCTGTTATGGCCTTAGTTTCTCAATGCATATTCGGCAGAAAAGTGTTCCACTGACCTGCATACTTGTTCAGGACTGTTACTTGAGAAACAATTTCTTGTTCTTTAAACAACTATGAATTTAGAGTAACTTATTATACTACAGTTTAGCCTATTCTAAGTAATAACTTTTGAGGATTTTTAATACATACGATAAAAATGCCTTCTGAAAACTTTGCAGTAATCTATAGCTAAAACAGTACTTGATAATATTACCAAGTCAGCACTCTTGCAAATATTGGGAACCTTATCGAAAGGGCCCTTCTAGGAAAACAAATGAAAAGCTTATATTCACCTAATATGCTGAGCTTTTATTTAAAACATTATTTACAAGAGTATGGATTGTGCGTAATGAAATTACAAGGGATTGAATCCTGCACCTAGTAATAATTGGGCTTCACTACCACCTCAAGACCTGAAACACAAAGGGAGGGAGGAATTACTTCAGTTTGAGACACAGAAGCTATGTTGAGTGACTGCTTGACAGAAGCCAGAGGCAGAAATAGCCAACTTTGATTTTGTGCACATATCCCAGACACTTAAGCATAGAAAACAAGGTTAGAGAGTAATTTTAAAAAGAAACCTAATAGAGTGGGCCCAATGCACCTTGTTTGCCCCTTGGTGTATATTTTTGTAACTTCTGTGGGCAAAAGGTACACAAATCTCTTCAGTGTCTCTCTATTGTCAAGAGTTAGTGAAAATTTGGTCACTGTTACGCATTAAATCTAAGAGGTGAGTTGACAATATTCTTCATACAAGATAGTGTGAAACAAAGAAGGAAAAAAGAGCCAAATTTGGCCTTTGCTATTTTTTTAAGTCTAGAAACTGTATTCTTTACCTTTGTTGAAAGGAAGAGACTCATTCAATATCTGCAAAAGAAAATCTGAGCTTTAATGTATGGGACTACATTGCTAACCAATCAAACTGCTAAGGTTGGGGGAAGCATGGGATCAGGAATTAGTACTCTTTTAGAAGCAGGTGTGTATAGAGATTTTGAACTTTAGTCAAGGAAGCATGTTGACTAGAATTTGGATATTTCTGGTGGATTGCACTGGCTTTCAGAAGCTAGTTACTAATGAAGGTAAATTTAACATGGCTGCTTACCTCCCTACTTTAGAAGCTGTTCCTAAAGCCTAAGTCAATGCTTCCTCATATATGGGGCTCCCAGTGCGGCTGGTTAGGGATTCTTTACAAACCTGAATGAACCTTTGCTTTCGCGGAAACTGAGTTTTTGGCAATAATGTCTGTAATATTTATTGGATGATTGTGGATTACTATTGAGTAGAATTTAACAAGAGTCATAAATAACACTCCAGTCAATTTATTGTGTTCTGAACATAGTCAGCATTGCGCTGATTATAGAGAAGCATTCCAATTTGCCTGGTAATTCACTTTGGCCAATAGAGGGACCCACATATCTGAATGTTAAACTATTAATCTAAAATGGCCAAGAGAAGGTCCATCCCCTGCAAGAAGGGAACTGGAGGAAATAAATATCTAAATATCATTCTCCTTTTTTTCTTGAAACCTCTGTCAATGCCCTGAGCTGGAGAATTGGCTAGAAGCCAGAGGGTAAGGGTATGTACAGACCACAGAAGTTAGCACTCTTTGGAGAACACAAAGAGTGAAGAAGTTACAGTGTAGATCAGAAGGAACAAAATAATGATAGCCAGAACTGGTAAAATTATATTTTGATATTTCATTTTATTTTATTTATTTTTTTTTCAACGTTTATTTATTTTTGGGACAGAGAGAGACAGAGCATGAACGGGGGAGGGGCAGAGAGAGAGGGAGACACAGAATAAGAAACAGGCTCCAGGCTCTGAGCCATCAGCCCAGAGCCCGAGGCGGGGCTCGAACTCACGGACCGCGAGATCGTGACCTGGCTGAAGTCGGACGCTTAACCGACTGCGCCACCCAGGCGCCCCGATATTTCATTTTAAATGGAACTACCTGAATGATTCAATGTTCATCTCTTCCATTTTCAAGTCACGTGACCTTTAAAAATATACTTATCATTTCTATTCATCACTTCTCTTTCTATCTTTCAAAATTATCACTTATTATTTCTCCATTTGTTTTTAATTTGCAGTAAATTTATGCTAAGGTGTTTTTAATTTTGATTCATCCCTTAGTTGACTAGTCCACATTGTCTGGTATTTTATGAAATCAGAAACAAAGCTTATTTTTCATATTCATGCCTTGCTGCTTAACATAGTGCTTTTATTGGTGTTCTGATGTATGATTACTATCTAGTAGACATGTTTTAGCTTGGATTTAAGAAATCATATTAGGAAACTATGGAATAATATCATAGGCAATCATATGAGAATATGCAACAAATAGGTGGGTAGATGTTTTTAGTAACTTGAGAGACCCTGCAATTGGGGCCTGATGACTTTCTTCAGTTTAATGAAATGTTTCTTCATTATTTATGTTTCTTATTTTCCTTCTTTTCTATTTAAGATTAAATATCATATTTCCCATTTTTCTATAAACCAATTGAGGCGGAAATTATGTTCTTCAGCCTTAACTCCTACCACATGATAGGTATTAGACAATTTATTGTTAAATTTTTAAGTTAATTAGTAATTTATCATAACATAAATATAAGCATGCCTTCATTTCCTAACAGAAGACTTGTAGAGTTCATGGGGTCTAGAAACAAAGCAAACCAAACGAAAACAAAACAGGGTCAATATTTTATAATTTATGTATACGATTGTAACACTAAATATTGCTCTTGAGAATAAAATTTGTCTATGTGGAGAAAAAATATAATTAAAACAGAATAGAAAAGAAAAGATAATGAAATAGAAAAATATGAATATTTATTCCCCTACTACGACATTTTCATGGAAAATAATCCCTTAAAATATCTCACTCTAGGCCTACTGAGTAATAACCTAATTTATGGTTTAATCTCCTGACATTCAGAGTTCTTTGAACCTAACTGGCATAATTCAGCATTTGAGATGCATATGTCATTTTAAATCACGAAGTTGACATTTTTGTTTATATATTAGTCTTATATTAATTTCTTTTAAGAGTGTTTATGACTGACATAATCTTGACCCTTCTTGTTTAATGTGAGAAATTGAATGCAGATGCAAGATCTTCAAAACAAGTAACCTACTGCACAAAGTAATCAGCATCTGTCCAAGACTATTAGAAGAAATTTCTAGAAACAGGAAGTAGCAATTTTCTCAATGTCCTTTGCATAGTTTTTTTTTTCTTTATTCTTTTGGTTATGCCTTTTCTCATTATTAGTTTAAGTATATTTTCATATCCAATGCCCTTAGTACATCACAAACTAGTTTAAATTTTAGGCAATTAGCTGTAGAATACAAAACAGTTTCAGGAGTTTTATTTTGTTTTGTTTTAGGCTTGCCAAGAGGGACATAACCACTACTAATGCTAATATTTTACAAAAACATTACAATCTAAAAGAAGGGTTACTTGCCTATCTAAGGTAGACTTGGAATCATAAAGGCTTGTTTTCTTGGTAATATCTCAACAATGATACGTTATGACTACAGAGTGCATTCGGTACCTTCCTAGAATGCTTTTCATTATTTTTATTTGTTTCACATATCTGTTGTCTAGAATCTTGAATGTCTCCAGGCAACACAGAATTCAAAAAGAAAATTAAAAATTAAAAGAGGATTAAATAATATTGATCAACTTTCAAACCATGTATACAACCTCAACATGAACATGAAGAGATCTTCTGAAGAAGAATCATGAAGAATCATGAAGAATCAACACACAGTTAAGAATCAGGACAATTGATGATGGGCTCTCCTACAGGAATGATTCAAAGGGGAGAAAAAAATCACACACACACACACACACACACACACACACACACAAAAGTGAACACAAAGAGTGAAGCTAGCCTTCTAATATATATATATATATATATATATATATATATATATACACATATATATATATATATTAAACTATTAATCTAAAATGGCCAAGAGAAGGTCCATCCCCTGCAAAGGGAACTGGAGGAAATAAATATCTAAATATCATTCTCCTTTTTTTCTTGAAACCTCTGAGCTGGAGAATTGGCTAAAGCCAGAGGGTAAGGGTATGTACAGACCACAGAAGTTAGCATTGGTGAACACACATATATATACATATATATACGTATATATACATATATATATACATATATATATACACACATATATATATATGATTATATTAGCTAGAGCTGCCATAATACAACACTATGAACTGGGTGGCTTAAATAACAGATATTTATTTTCTCACTGCTCTGCAGACTATCAGTCCTAAGATCAAGGTACCAGTAGGGTTAGTTTATGGTGAGACTTCTCTCCCTGGCTTGCTGATGGCTACCTTCCAGTCCTCACAAGGCCTCTCCTCTGTGCTTAGCAGTCCCAGTGTCTCCTCCTCTTATAAAGATGTTAGTCTTATTGGATTAGGGCCCCACCCTGATAACTTCATTTAACCTTAATTACCTCTTTAAAGACTTTATCTCCATATATAGTCACACTGGGGATTAGGGCTTCAACATATGAATTTGGGGGACGCAGGAGGCACAATTCAGTCTGTAATACTAACCAATCAATGACAACCTTCATTAGTAACCAGCTTCTGAAAGCCAGTGAAATCAACCAGAAATATCCAAATTCTAGTCAACTTGCTTCCTTGACTAAAGTTCAAAATCTCTATACACACCTGCTTCTAAAAGAGTACTAATTCCTGATCCCATGCTTCCCCCAACCTTAGCAATTTGATTGGTTAGCTATGTAGTCCCATACATTAAAGCTCAGATTTTCTTTTGCAGATACTGAATGAGTCTCTTCCTCTCAACAAAGGTAAAGAATGCAATTTCTAGACTTAAAAAAATAACAAAGAACAAATTTTAAAGTGTGGGTTTTACATTAATTGCATGGTGACTTCTCACCTAAATATCTCCCTATCATCTCTTTGATTTATCATCGCTCTTTCTTCTCATTGTTGCTCCTCCACAAATACCTTTTCCCTTTTATGTTTTCTTGAAATCACTTAGAATAACTCAGTTTTCTTTAATCTCCCCAGACAATTTCTAGTGACTCTGGTCTTGAACTGTAGTTTTTATTACCTGGTATATTATATTATTAGGAATATAGAATAGCAAAATTAAGAAAATGTTCTAAGTCCCTTTGGGTATTTTTATATATATATTTGCTTTGCCACCTTGGTATTTGTAAAAGTTATATGGCATGTGCTTTTAAAGAAACACAACTGCACAGTTTTTAGTTTTCTGTCTTCTTGTTTTCTGTTTCTTGAGGAAATCAATTTTGGTTACTTTGTCTAATGGTGCTAATATGGATGATTTAGGCTGTATGGGGAATGTCACTAAAATATGTATAAAAATATATTCATAATGGTAAGAATGGTTTGTATAGTTTTCAAGAGAACTTTTATTATTTAAGATGTCATATTTAATATTATATTTTATATTGTTACATTTAATATGCTGATAATAATTTTATTTTTATTTTAAAGCTATGGTATGATCTTTAAAGTTATTATTTACTTGTACACTTATAATAATTTACATTACATATTGTACATGACAATTATTTATATAACAAATACAATATATTGTTTATATTCCTATAAGATATATATCAAGTTATCTTAAGACTAGATTTAAAAACTTACAAATATACTAAAAGGCAATATTTCATAAAATAATGAAACCTTTAGTTTCTCTGGGATTTTTGCCATAACTTAATCAAATCATTTTTGAAGTTCTTTATTTTTAGAAAGAAAGTATTAAAGGTTTCTAATAATCATTGATATTCATTTCTGAGTTTAAAAATAGTTCCATAACTATTTATTACATATAAATATTATGTATATTCATATCTTATCTCTTCTCAAAATTCTCTTTGATTTTGCTTTTCCCAGGTTCAGGATTCAAATTCGGATTAATATAACTGTTAAGTCTCTATGGCCATAGGTAAAGCAAAGATTTGTTTCCTCACCTTAAGAAAAAGAAAAATAATGGGAATAGTGTAGTTTGTTTGACATCCTTTATTTTAATTATCTCTCATTGTGAGAGCTCCTTTATTTACCAAATCTAGGTATGCCAAAAGAGATATGCCAAAAGAGAAGTGAAGGCTTCTAGGTTAACTATGTATAATTAAAACATATTAATATGACTATGTTTTAATGACTGCATACTTCTCAAGTTAAAAGAAGCATACTTAAGTTTTATTCATGGAATGATATAATAACTATCAACAAATTAATTTTCAAAGGAACAAAACAATTGAGAGATACTGACATCCACAATACACTTCATAGGAAAATTAAAGTCTCCAGAGATGTGCTAATGTCCTCCTTGTCACGTTTCTCTCACTTCACTATCCATCAATGTAACACCCTGAACCCACTGACTCCATTAGGGAAATATTCATGCCTAATACAGACCTTACAAAAACTCCTTTGAATAACCCTGATTTAATGTTTTGTGTTGATGATTCATACCAAGCAGGTGTAAAGCTGACTACAGTACCATAGACATAAATTCACCATTAAAATACCAAGGTCTCCCAGAAGTTAAATCAACTCAAATAACTAAATTGCTCATACTTACCCAAGCTTTGCAGCTAAAAACTGAGTATTTATACAGATAGTAGGTATGCTTTAGGGGTGGGCCTTGATCATTTTGAATGATTTGGCAAAAGAGGTTTCCTGAACTCTTTGGATCTCCCATAAAAATAGAACAAACCAATTAAAATGAATTTTACATGACTTGCTGGTTCATTGGTAGCTGACATAAAAGTGGAATGTCAGCCGAAGCCCTGGCTTAGAATCTCAGAATGTCTTAGCTAAAAACCACTATTAACCAAACCAACTGCCCTCAGGAATGAACTATACGTGGTCATTGTCAGATCATTTTCATGATGGATTAATTGAGGCTTGTCCTTGCCAGAGAGCTACCATTTAATAGTAGAAAAAAAGAAATTGCTTGTTTTTCTTCAACTGGGGAATTCCAACCTACCTTTCTGGTGTCAAGGATACAATTTCACTGGGGCTATCTTGAAAGAATTTGGCATAGCCTCACTGTTAGTCAAAATATCCATTTTCCATATCATACTCATCTATAGTGTTAAGGGTATGCAGAGAAATGTAAAAGAAGGCAAGTGTGCTTAATGTAGGAGAGCTCCCTTGAGGAATAATAATCTACTCCCTCCTCACATATACTTTGTGAGCTGCAATCCAGTTGTGGAATAATGCAACTAAAAAAGAGTTCTGAATTTTGTTTCTGACTTTATTTTTTATTTTTTTTAATGTTTGTTTATTTTTGAGAGACAGAGTGTGAGCAGGGGAGGGGCAGAGAGAGAGAGAGAGAGAGAGGGAGAAAGACACAGAATCTGAAGAGGCTCCAGGCTCTGAGCTGTCAGCACAGAGCCCGATGTGGGGCTCAAACTCACAAGCCGTAAGATCACAACCTGAGCCAAAGTCGGACGCTTAACTGACTGAGCCACCCAGGCACCCCATGTTTCTAACTTGTTTTTAATCACAAATGACCATAAGTCTGCTCTAGAGGCTTAACCAAGTAGTTTAAATCTAAGAGCTGGTGTTATTTTAGACAATCACTTGGGTCCTGAGTTATCCTTGGCTAGTCAATGGTAACTTGTGCTCTAGAAAACACTTCTTGTACCTATAAACAAAAAGCAATGATTGGGTAGAACAATAAATGAATAGTCTAATGAAAATGACCACTTGGCTGTCCAGAAGAAGCCTAGCTATTCTTTAAGATTATGTTTTCCTGGTCTGTGGTTGTGATTCTATGTTTCTGCTTTCAGAGTTTATTAGGACTTACAATTATTTTCCAAATGGAAATTGCCTGTATTACAACTGGCCAACACATTCTGTCCAGAGACTTAAATGCTATCATGCAGGCACTGTCACAGAACATGATTAAACAACACATCTTACAGTCAAACATGAGATAATTATTCTAGTTCAACTTCTCATCAACACAACTCTAAAAATTTATGGAATTAGATTCTATAGAACAAAATATGAGTAACAAGTAGCTAGGCCATTACAAACAACACTCACAGAATATACACAAAGATCAAACAAGGCCCCTCTGTGACTACCTTCTGACAATTTGTAAAATAGGACAGATACAAAGACACTACATATTGAAAACAATGATTATGCAGTCTTCATTTTCGGACGACTTCTTTTACACAACATTAGCCAAGCTTCTTCTCCCCTTCTAGATAAAATCGAACAATATGCCCAATAACCTAATTAATAGCACCTGCGTCCTGCCAGCACTTACTCCAGAAGTATTGTTGGTTACCTTAAATCCCCTTGAGCATCTTCCAGCCCAGTCCCACATCCTATAAAAAGCCCCTCACGACTTTCTCTTACCAAGACAGTCCTGACTCTCATATTCTCTTGCTGCTGAACTCTAAATAGGCCCAACTATGAATTCAAGAATGGTTGTGATGGTCTTTGGTGAGCTCCTTTTTAAGAAATTACTTTTTTAGGGGCTTTATTTTTTTTTAATTTTTTTTAATGTTTGTTTATTTTTGCATGAGAGAGAGAGAGAGAGAGAGAGAGAGAGAGGAGAGCGCTCACAAGCAGGGGAAGGGCAGACAGGAAGCGAGACATAGAATCGGAAGCAGGCTCCAGGCTCTGAAGTGTCAGCACAGAGACCGACGCTGGGCTTGAACTCACAAACCTTGAGATCATGACCTGAGCCAAAGTCAGATGCTGGATGCTTAACCGACTGAGCCACCCAGGTGCCCCTACTTTTTAGGTGCTTTAAAGAAATTCTTTAACATTATTCTTTTAGAAGTTATTCTTTTATTTACTATTAGAAAAAAACAGATAATGGGGCGCCTGGGTGGCGCAGTCGGTTAAGCGTCCGACTTCAGCCAGGTCACGATCTCGCGGTCCGTGAGTTCGAGCCCCGCGTCAGGCTCTGGGCTGATGGCTCAGAGCCTGGAGCCTGTTTCCGATTCTGTGTCTCCCTCTCTCTCTGCCCCTCCCCCGTTCATGCTCTGTCTCTCTCTGTCCCAAAAATAAATAAACGTTGAAAAAAAAATTAAAAAAAAAAAAAAGAAAAAAACAGATAAAACACACACACACAAAAACAAATGATATATCACTGAAGAGACAAAACCACTAAGCTTCATTGGGATAAATATGTACCTCAGGAAACGGCTTTGGCTACCAGCTGTCAAATATCACAAATCTAATAATTTCAATTGATTTTTCATGTATATCCAGATCTGCAGGGCCCACAAATCTCCAAACCTGGTTTCCTCTATTTTCCAAAATCATCATCCACAAAGTCAGTGGAATTCTTCACTGTTCACTCAGGTTTGTTAAAGTCCTCTGAGTCCACGGATATCAAGACATGTAAGGTGAGTTGGGAAGTAGATGTTATTTGAGTTTCAAGGAGCACAAAAATTTATTTACAAAAGAGTGAAGTTCACGTGTGACATTTGCAACATTTGTTCACATGCAACATTTGTTAAAAGGAAAAATATATTCTTTTTAATTTTATTTAACATGTAAATGTCTTTCATATAAAGATATGGGTAAAATTACTTTTCCTTAGCTAAAGGTGTGTTGAAAAATTACTGTCGGACTTGAATGTATTTCATGAGTATGAAGTATATGCAGCAGTAGAACTTTGGAATACGTTTCTCACGGTGCCACCTTTGCGAGTGGTTTCTTCTTTGTCTGGAATGACTTTTGTCCCATCAAGCTGATGGCTAATTTGCTGTGTTGTCTTTGGCTCATGTGTCATCTCTGGGAATCTATCCTTGACCTGTTTAGACTGAATTAGTCTGCCCTTTTCTGTGATTCCATGATACTCTGTACAAATCTATCATTCCATATACCTAAAGGATGGTTTTCTGAGTCTTTATGCCCCCCACAGACTATGGGTTTCTTGAGAAAAACTTATCTAACTCATTTTGCATCCACAGTGTCTAGCTCAGTGATTGTACAATAATCTTCCAGTAAATGTGTGAAAAAATAAATGAATAGATATAATCTCTTCTTATTTAAGAAGTAAAATCTAGTAGAGACAACCAGGTGCTTCTTATTTAAAACACATCACTTTGAAAACCTAACAAATACTCCCATATTTGCTATTATGACTGATTAGTGTTCTCTACAGTGTATAATGAAATTACTTTCTTTGTATTGAGAGAGATTCTATTGCACTATTGAAAAAATATCAATTAGATACTAATTAGTCTTGCTTTCTGCTTGTGGAGGGCTTGAGGTGAATGGGTGTGGAAGAGAATGGGAGCAATAATTAAGTAAACATTTAGGCAATTCAAACCTTGTGCTCCCAGCAGATAAAAATGCAAATCATGTTTGCAGTATAACCTTCACACAGACAACCAGGGCAGATGCTAATGAATCTAACATGTTTGTCATGAGTAGTTTAGTTTTAAAATCATTGATTTCTTTACAAAGAGAAGCAGTGAAACATAAACTGAAGTTGTTATGTTGCACCAAACCTGGAAAATTAAAGGCTGCTAATGGTCTTTTGTAATACATTGTGAGAATGATGATTATGAAAATGCTCAGCAGTTTTGATGAATCACTCTCATCTGGCAAGAGGTCCTGACTTATTTGACAGAAGGTGCCTTGCATAGATCAGCAGAGAGAAGTGAGAGATAACAGCTATTGTGTTACATAATAGTGTAATAATACAACATTTACAGGGTTTTAAGTGCAAGTGAGAAACAATAAAAGTGAAGAATTTCACACTTAAGGAGGAAACATACCAGTCTGCCCTTTAGCACAAAGTCACAACCCAGAATTAAGGGACTCATGATTCAGGGTGAAAAGCGTGGCTGCTTGCTCATAAAAAAAAAATAGCACGCACCAATGACTTAAGCCTTACATTATTTCATTTTTTGTTTTGTTTTGTTTTACACTGAGGAGTACACAAACTTTCTTTATAATACCAGGATAACCCACCTTAAATCTTATCATTTTATTTCTCAGCTCAAAAAAGATGGTGACTAATTGCCGATTTTATGAAATCTAAGCATTCTGGTTCACCTTTCTTGTATGCCCCAATCTGGTATACCTCACTTCTCTGTTTCTTAATTCCCTCTCCTCTCCAGTTACACGCTCTGCTGGAATTAATGTGTCCTTGTTGAGTGCTTTTATTTGCATGAGTCAATCTCCTTTTTCAAAGTTCCTTTCTTCCCTATGTCTAATCCATAATAATTCTTACCCATATTTTTAGAGGCCATTGCAAACCCTAACTTCAATAAGAATAACAATTTTTACTGAATGCTTATTATGTGCCCAAATGGGCACACTGGTTCACATACAGTGTCTTATTTGATCTTCATAAAATCCTGAGGAGGTCATAATAGTTATAAGCATTTCACAAATGAGAAAACTCAGATTGAAAGAGGTTATGTAATGGTCCCTAGGTCTAATGTCTAGCAAATAGCAGGATTTGAATTTAGCTCTGATGATGGACTGACTACAAAGATTCCTTTTTCTGCTCCTTATGAACTTAATACCACTAACTCATAAATTAGTTATCAATTATCATTATTTTCACATGAATAATATAACCAAGGCTAAACTATAAGATGTAAGAAATTACAAGTATTTTTTTTTCTTTCTGAATCTCCAGAATACTGAAGATATTTACTATGAAACTTATTTAATACACAATGATAGGAAACATATACACACACATGCGCGCGCACACACACACACACACACACACACACAAATCCTGGTTTTAAAGATAATATATCACTTTGAAAACTAAATTTCTTAAAATTGAAAGTTAATATCACAATTAAAGTAATAATTCAAAAGATAAAATATAGATATTTGGTGGAAATACAGAAAATAGCAACTAGGAAAGAGAGTTTTATTAGATGTCTACAATGAAATTCCACACTAACCTGGGGACTATGCAATCCCCAATGAATTTGCAGTTAATAAGCAGAAACAGATCAATAAGCCAGTGAATAAAATGCAAAACAACAAGGACTACGAGAAACATATTTTTCAAGAGTTATCGTACACGTGAAAGCAATGTAGACTTCTCCTAGGAATACTTTCCTAGACACTTGGACGCCCAAGATGATCTGGGATGACTGAGAGTGAGCCAGGGTAATGAAGTGGAGAAAGATAATCTAGGAAAAAATAAAAAGACATAAAATGGGCACCAGGGAAGAGTGGTCATAGCACATTAAAAGCGATTCAAATGATTCGACGAAACTGAACTCAAAGGTGCAAAGGAAATAGTGGCCAGTGATGAAGTCAAACAAAGTAAACACATGCTGTGTTCCTCACTGTCTTTCCTGCCTCACTACAAAGCTTTGAGCTTTTCCTAAGAACTTTGGCATTCAATAAAACTTTTTACGAAGAGAGGTATGCGATTAAATTCCTGATTTATAAAATCCCTGTGGTAAAAATGCTGAAGGTGATTAGAGGGTTAACGGTAAAATGTGAGATACATTGTTACATATCAAGAATGAAATAACAGGGGTGCCTGGGTGGCTCAGTCGGTTAAGTGTCCGATTCTTGATTTCGGCTCAGGTCATGATCTCAAGGTTCATGGGATAGAGCCCTGCAGCAGGCTCTGTGCTGACAGCACAAAGCCTGCTTGGGATTCTCTCTCTCTCTTTCTCTGCCCCTCCCCTTTCCCCCATTCACTCTCACCCCCTCTCAAAATAAATAAATAAACTTAAAAAAAAAAAGAGAATGAAACAACAAAGCGGCAGGGAAGGATATTCAACATATACTCAGACACCAGAAGCCATAAATCTAGGGCTACATTGGTTTGAAAGAACAAGAGAGAGGGAACTGCAAAGAAAGAAATCTAGTGTAAAATTTAAGAAACTGGATAGATGGGGAACAACTGGCTGAAACGGCAGAACACACATACTGACAGGTCACTGAAGATGATAGGATCAATGTGAATATTTATATTTGTAATGCCAAGAGGAAATTCTCAGTTGACAGTCTTGTTCTCAGAGTGAGATTTCACATGAGATAAAGATATGGGGGAGTATTTGGTATTTAGGCAACAAAGTAAACTTCATCACCCCAGGTGCACGGATATGGCACAAAAATAGTAAGCCAGTAATTGATCCCCAAAGAAAGCAAACATTTACAGGATGAGCAATAGTAGAGAAAGCAGAATAAAGAGTGGGCCACACGTGAAAGAAGGATAAAGTGGAAACAAGGAAGAGATGTCTGGCAGTCAGTTTGTTCTAGAAAACAGAACCACTCTCTATTTCAAATGGAGAGGATTTGAAACAGAGGATTGGTTAAATGTGTCTGACAATGGATGGGAGAACAAAAATCCCAAACAGAGGTTGTTCTGAGATTAATAATTTCAATAAACCCTACCACCCCTAGGCTGAAAAAGCAAAACTGTGTTGCACATATTGTAAAATTGCTCTGCCTCTGAATCGGCAAAAGATCCCGCAGCTTTCTTGGCTGCCTTACCACACCACCACAGCCATCAAAAACCCCAGGAGTCCACAGGACTTTCTATGCTATAATACCAGGGAAACTTAAAGGCACTTACTGATGGTGTTTCCTCCAGCAAAACCAGATCCCTTATAAGGTCCACACCACCAAGGTCACTACAGGTACTTCTAAGGTCATAGCAACCCCCTGCCACTGTCAATGCTGGAGGCACATAGCCTGAGCAGAAACTGCACTGAAACCTATTGCTGCTGGGGGTCCATCCAGATGCCAAAGATGATCTCTTTCTTTCTTCCATTTCCCAGAGCCAGTGCCTTCCATTAGGAAAATCTATCAAGAAATGTACTTTTCAGGCATCAAACAGAGCAGAGAAGGATGGAATTAGAGTTGAGACAAAACAGGTACACACATTTTAAGAAGGATGGATGACTGACATACGTGAGGGGTTTTGGTTGGATTGCTTTTCTTTTTTCTTTTTCTTTTTTTTTATTTATTTTTGAGACAGAGAGAGACAGAGCATGAGCGGGGGAGGGGCAGAGAGAGAGGGAGACAGAATCCGAAGCAGGCTCCAGGCTCCGAGCTGTCGGCACAGAGCCCGACGCGGGGCTCGAACTCACGGACCGCAAGATCATGACCTGAGCCGAAGTCGGATGCCCAACCGACTGAGCCACCCAGGCGCCCCTCAGATTGTTTTTCTAAAATGAGGTATCAGTTTATTATCTTTATAGAAGTATATGAAGTGTTTTTACCCATTTCCCGATATTATCATATATTTTATTTTTTGTAAACTGGATAGTGAAAATAGGTATAAAAGCATTGCTTCCTATTTGAATTCCAGTAATTAGAAGGACTGTACACTGATTCTGGTTATTTTCCTTAAAATAGTGGAACATATTTCGGTGCTAATTCAACTATATACTGTCAGTTTTAGATACTTCCAGGATAACCATAACCACACATCTTTACTGATCTTAGGCAACAGTGGTCATAGCAATGATTCTGTTCTCCAGCTAAACTTTCTGCCATTCGGTATTTAGTTTGAGTTCCTCAAAGGCACATCCTGATACAAAGACTTGGTCGCGAGCATTTTATTTAGTAAATGAACCCAAGAAATATCAAAGGGATAGGGAAGAATATGTTTCAGAATTAGGGGATTTACTGGACTGTTTCATGATGGTTCCTTGCTCAGATATAACATGGGGAACTATGAGAAAGTGTGGAAAGGAAGGGAACAAAGTCAATAAAGAATGTGTAAATGGAGGGGCGCCTGGGTGGCTCAGTCGGTTAAGCATCCGGTCCATAATTTCGAGCCCCGCGTCGGGCTCTGTGCTGACAGCTCAGAGCCTGGAGCCTGTTTCAGATTCTGTGTCTCCTCTCTGACCCTCCCCCGTTCATGCTCTGTCTCTGTCTCAAAAATAAATAAATGTTAAAAATTTTTTTTAAAAATGAATGTGCAAATGGATTGGCTATAGCTTTAAGAGCCTGGTATTCTGTGGCCTGTTTCAGAGACAGTGGAGAACATCCCTCAGTATTGTCTCCCAAAAGTGAAGAAAGCTAGGGTATTCTTCTATTCGTAGTTTTCATGGCATTCTCCCTATGTGCATATCTGTGTCCAAATTTCCCCTCATGAACACACCAGGCATTTGGGATTAGGGACACATCTCACTCCGGTATGATCTCATTTTAGCTAAGCACGTATGCAACAACTCTGTTTCCAAAAAGTTTACATTCTGAGGTACTGGTCATTAAGACTTCAACTTTTAAATGTTTACAGGACACAATCCAATGCATAACAACATCCATAGTTACATAAAGTCCATCCTCTCCGAATGTGGATAGTATGAAGACATGTGCTTTCCATACTTGACTGAGCCTACTCCTAAACATATACATGATTGTAGTCGTGCTCATCTGAATCAATGCCATGGTGATCCCTCCAGCATATAATGGATGGCCTCTGGTCACACAGTTTTTTGATATAAACAAGATTAGGCTCAATAGCCTATCAGATGTTCAGATGTTGCTTTTTGAATGGACAAATGCTATCTGCTGCAGATGGTCTTATTCCAGAACCCTAGGGATCTGCATAATATATTTCATACTGGAATTTGCCAGATACACCATATGCCATTCCTCTCCTTTGCAGGTAACTCTAGCACTTTAAAGTCTGCTGGGTCAGATTGCTGAATGCAGTGCAACTTGAACAAAGGCTGAATTTGCTGCAGAGATCTCCCTTTCTCTGAACTCCACTCAATAGGGCAGCCTTCTGAGATACCCAGTTAGAGCAGTATTCTCAATTATACTCTACACTATTTACAAAACATGAAGTGATTTGTCATCATGTCCTGTGCTTTTTCTTCACGGTGAGGATTGCAACATGCAATAATTTATTCTATACCCTGGAGTGGATGTCTCCAAACCACTAGATATTAAAATGTCCCTGATACTATAGGTTCTGTAATTTTTTAGAGTTTATTTCCTACCATTTTGCAGGGCATGAAGAATACTTTCCACTTTTGACTTTGAGGTTAACACTAATCTTTGCTATACGATCTGATGTGCTTTTTCATTTTCTCAATTGGTGCCTTGACTAAAAGGGGGGTAGTTTCTACATCTTTAACTTGGCTTATCTTACCACAATCCCATTTACTATATAAGGCATAGGACTCCTGTGAGAATTCTGCCATTGCTGTGTGTGTGTGTGTGTGTGTGTGTGTGCGCGCGCGCGCGCGCACATTTCTGTATTATGTAATGAAAGACCAGAGCAAAGAGCAAGGTAGCTCCGTGGAATCACCAGACCCACTATGAGATGGACTGAGTCTAGGTATCTATTATAGCCTCCATTCACCCACTCTAACAGAGGAGCTGTGATTGAATTTTGAGTGCCTTGGTATAAGTGTAAACTCATCTTCTAGTCAACTGCTCTAATAAGATTTGGATACTATCTCAACCAAGCATACAGTGGTCCTGATAAATAACTGTAAATCCCTTTGGGAAATAGAAAAAAAAATATCTTCAATTCTTCCTGTGAATATTCAGTTTCCTTCCTCAAGAAGATGCCTCCTTTTCAACTGATGGTTTTTTAGTCTGAGAGCTGGCTCAGTTCTAGAGACTGGGCAAAAGATAATTATCCTTGAAGGCATGAACATCAACCCTCTCATCAGTAACTCTTGAGTTTTTAATTATATAAGCAGGCACTATCTTCATTGGCTTGTCATTTTCCTTCCACTGGGAACATTATGTTCTGTTACTGCCCCTGATCTCTGCATGCCAAGGCCAGAGAGGAGCCATTGAGTCTTGCCGTCCATTTTATTCCACCCATCTTGCCACTGACAGTTATGTGCTGCCACCTGGACTAATCCTTTCAGAACTCTATAACCATTGATACCATTAAACACAGTTTCACTGAAAATTATTTTGCTTTTAACTCTTGAATGTTAGCTATTTTTACCATGCCATGTTACATTAAAAAAAAAAAAACACTGTAAAATTCAATGTCCTGCAAAATGAATGTTTATTTTTTTCTCTCACTGGTGTGCAGTTCAGCTGGGATGGATCCACTACACATTGGACATTGGCTGGACTTGGTAATGAGATTTTAACTGGGATCATGTCTCTTCAGAGTTTACCCACATTTTTCTTGGATTAGTGTCTATTTGGGACATGTTCTCATGGTGATTGTGGAACATATCGGTAGCCAGAAAAACATGTATCTTCAGGTATAGGCTCAATCTAGTATCTATCACTTTCAACTTCATTTTAATGGTCCAACATGAATACGTTTGAGCCTTCCCCCTCTGGTTCATGGCATAATCACATAGAAGAGGGAACAAAGTAAAGTACTGAGAGGAGTATTCCAATCTATCACAATCCACAGTCTTATGCACATTTCTTTCACATGTCAGTTAACTCATTCCCTCCACAGGACACCCAGAAAGTCACATCTCATCACACTTGAGGTCTAGAATCTTATAATCTTCAGCAGAATTAGATAGGAATTCTCTTCATAATACTTGTGAAATAAAAATAAAAATTATGTACCCTCCATATACTCAACTTAAAATGGTGGGAAAAGAGAAGATAATCATAGTTGGAAACATACAGTGTTCACTGGGGCAGAGAAATTCTGAAAACCTCTGGGTTATTAATGTGAAGTTCCATTACCCTGGAGATATGGATTGTTTCTTCTTCTTTTCTTTCTTTCTTGTTTTTTTTTTCCATTTTCCCAACTTAATATTCTGCTCTTAATAGGTAAGACAAAAATAAATATCAAAATTTAAAAAGTGGACATTTCAGTTTTACAAAACAGCTAGAAATTTTTAAAAATAAGCAAAAAATATAAACTTTCTCTTCTGGAATTTAAATATCAAAAGTTCCTTAACAGTATGAAGAAAAATCGACTATGATTTCCATTTTATACTTTCCTGTTGTTGCAAAATTCCAAACACTTTTTAGACTTGTTGCAAATATTGAATTTAAAATTGGTGTGCACTGGGGGTGCCTGGGTGGCTCAGTCAGTTAAGCATCTAACTTTGGCTCAGGTCATGATCTCATGGTTTATGAGTTCAAGCCCCACATTGGGCTCTGTGCTGAGAGCTCAGAAACTAGAGCCTGCTTCCAATTCTGTGTCTCCCTGTCTCTCTGTACCTTCCCTGCTTGAGCTCTCTCTCCTTCTCAAAAATAAATACACATTAAAAAAAGAAATATGTATGCACTGTATGTTAACTAACATGAATTTAAATATATATATACATGTATACATATATATATACATATATATGATATATATATGTATATATATATATATATATATATACATATATATATATATATAATATAAAGACAGTTGGGATTGCTCAAAAAAATAAGATTAAAAATTGCCAGGTTGTTATTTTTTAAATTCAATTTCTCAGAGACAAGTACTCAGAAAGCTAAAAAAATAAAATTAAATAAGTAAATGCCTCATGTGGACTGTTTCTATAACCCAGGTTTGCTCCCTGACAGTATTTTCCAGACCTGTTCTTCATGGTTCTTAATTGTGCCTTGGAGAAATCCTTCCTTTTCTATTTTCCTTAGTCATATCATATTAGAAATTAGAGAATATACCCACCCTGTTAACTGAAGAGTTCTGTCAGCATGCTTTCTGACATGGACTTAAAAGTATTTTTACTTTCTGAAAGCCACCAGTCTTTTTTTTTAACACATTTTTTAAGTTTATTTTGAAAAAGAGAGAGATAGCACGAGTTGGGGAGGGGCAGAGAGAGAGAGGGAGACAGAGATTTCCAAGCAGGCTCCACACCGTCATCACAGAGCCCTACGCAGGACTCAAACCCACAAACCATGAGATCATGCCCTGAGCCAAAAACAAGAGTCAGCTGCTTAACCCATTGAGCCACCAGGGTGCCCCAGTTTCTTTTAATTCAAGCTGGTGGAATTTTTTCCTATAAAGCTTTGGGTTACCACAATGAGATACTGAATAATGTTGAAGTTTTGTTGTTTCTGTTGCTGTTTTTTATCACCTTAATGGAAGCAGTGTCCTCTGGACTGTTTTGGGGAATATATTTATCTGATCGTTCTCAGTTTTTATGTAATAAATATATAATATTTTGCCTGCCTTTCTGAGTTGTTCAGCCCTGCCTCAAAACTCTGCCCAACAGTTCCACATCTTCATCTCATTTACCAAGTACTGTCATTGTTTTCTGGCTTGGCAAGCCATTCTAGCAACATAAGTCAATTTCCTGTGTTATGGGATAATTATCTCATATAAATAAATCTCTACTATCTAGCCTTTCCTATGACCCAGTTCAAAACTTTCAAGTTTCACACCCATAGGTATTCTTCTGGTTCCTACTGATAACTAGTAACCCAATTCTGTTGTGGTTCTTTCTCTTTATTTTTTAAATATATGTGTGTGTGTATATATATATGTATATGTATATGTATGTATATAAATATACACACACATATATACATTTATTTTTTTTCTTTCTTTCTTTCTTTCTTTCTTTCTTTCTTTCTTTCTTTCTCTCTCTCTCTCTCTCTCTCTCTCTCTCTCTCTCTCTCTCTTTCTGGGGGTTTGGGTAAAAATCCACTTCCTTTTATTGTAGGAAATGTTTCTTCACTGCTGAGGCTATGCTTACACCTGATTAAATTTTGGTCTAGAAGCAACATGGAGGCAAAACTATATTCTGAGGAGGATAAACATAATCTTTTGAGGTGTTTTCATGGTTTCTTGGCAATGGAAGACTGTTTTGCCACAGCAAGGTGAAAGGGACCCCTTCTATTGGCCAAAAGGGTTTAGGCTCTAAATACCAGGCACACAGGAAGATTGAATGCTCCTATGTCAATTCTCAGGGTTCCATATCTTCCTATCAGAGCTTTAACTGTTCTACAGTGTGAATTTCATCAACTTTTAAAAACATATAGACTCCCTCTAACCTTGGATTTTCCTGTTTTATCTGTCATCTTTAAAATATGATCTCACTTCTTAGCACCAACTTTCTTAGATTTGGATCCTTCCAAAGAAGGTCCTGAGACAATTGTGCACAAAGTGTATTTAGGAGATGATCCCAGGGAGAACAAAGGGTGAGTGGGTTAGTGATAAAGTCATAAGAATTATACAAAAGAGATTAGTGATATAACTGAAAGTATAAAAGGCACACTTATAATTGTTATTCAGCAGAAGCTTTACCTTCTTTTTATTAAAATAGTTTAATTTTATTGGCCAGAGTTGTCATTTATATGCAGTTGTTCTACATAACATGACAACATTTATTATGTTGAAGAATAACTTTTAAATAGCTGACACAATTCTTTAGTGATAAATCACCAATAGAAAAATAGGTCTTCCATTTATAAACTTTAGAGAAGACATCTACAAAGCCCTAAAACCATTTCGTTTATAAGTGTTATGTTTGGCCACACTAAAAGAAATTGTTCTACTTAGACAGATATAGTATAAAGTTTCATTGTAATTTAAAATTTTTATAAAGTTCAGTGGAATGCTGATCATATATCTCTTCCAAACTCATATGCTTCATTGTTAACATTTTGTATTCTAATTCAATAAAGTGAAAATCATGATTTTAGGTAGTTTTTTGGTGTTTTTGAACATTAAAAATGAATATTTTACTATTTATCAAATGAACACATTCTTCACTATATTTTAAAAAGTCATATAGTTATGTCTTAGCTATAAAATCCATAGTGAGAGGACAAGCATCTGGTAAGGTAGACCAGCATTCAAGCTGAAGTTTTAAAAAATTGAAGTCAATTCTAGTACACAGGAGCAGATAACCATAAAAACAATTCAAAATTGAACATGGGTTTTTAGATTTTGTAAACAAAGAGAAACCACTGAATTTATGATTATATTTATTAAATAACTATATTTGTTATACATTTATATTTATTATTATACCACATTAATATTTTTATTAATAACAAAGTGCCTACTTCAAGGAGATATACCCATTCTATTGGGTATTATTTAAATTTTTAGATTTTAGATTTTTTTTTTTTTTTTTTTTTTTTTATATGAAGTTTATTGACAAATTGGTTTCCATACAACACCCAGTGCTCATCCCAAAAGGTGCCCTCCTCAATACCCATCACCCACCCGCCCCTCCCTCCCACCCCCCATCAACCCTCAGTTTGTTCTCAGTTTTTAACAGTCTCTTATGCTTTGGCTCTCTCCCACTCTAACGTCCTTTTTTTTTTTTTTTTTTTTTTTTTCCTTCCCCTCCCCCATGGGTTCCTGTTAAGTTTCTCAGGATCCACATAAGAGTGAAACCATATGGTATCTGTCTTTCTCTGTATGGCTTATTTCACTTAGCATCACACTCTCCAGTTCCATCCACGTTGCTACAAAAGGCCATATTTCATTTTTTCTCATTGCCACGTAGTATTCCATTGTGTATATAAACCACAATTTCTTTATCCATTCATCAGTTGATGGACATTTAGGCTCTTTCCATAATTTGGCTATTGTTGAGAGTGCTGCTATGAACATTGGGGTACAAGTGCCCCTATGCATCAGTACTCCTGTATCCCTTGGATAAATTCCTAGCAGTGCTATTGCTGGGTCATAGGGTAGGTCTATTTTTAATTTTCTGAGGAACCTCCACACTGCTTTCCAGAGCGGCTGCACCAATTTGCATTCCCACCAACAGTGCAAGAGGGTTCCCGTTTCTCCACATCCTCTCCAGCATCTATAGTCTCCTGATTTGTTCATTTTGGCCACTCTGACTGGCGTGAGGTGATACCTGAGTGTGGTTTTGATTTGTATTTCCCTGATAAGGAGCGACGCTGAACATCTTTTTATGTGCCTGTTGGCCATCTGGATGTCTTCTTTAGAGAAGTGTCTATTCATGTTTTCTGCCCATTTCTTCACTGGGTTATTTGTTTTTCGGGTGTGGAGTTTGGTGAGCTCTTTATAGATTTTAGATACTAGCCCTTTGTCCGATATGTCATTTGCAAATATCTTTTCCCATTCCGTTGGTTGCCTTTTAGTTTTGTTGGTTGTTTCCTTTGCTGTGCAGAAGCTTTTTATCTTCATAAGGTCCCAGTAATTCACTTTTGCTTTTAATTCCCTTGCCTTTGGGGATGTGTCAAGTAAGAGATTGCTACGGCTGAGGTCAGAGAGGTCTTTTCCTGCTTTCTCCTCTAAGGTTCTGATGGTTTCCTGTCTCACATTTAGGTCCTTTATCCATTTTGAGTTTATTTTTGTAAATGGTGTGAGAAAGTGGTCTAGTTTCAACCTTCTGCATGTTGCTGTCCAGTTCTCCCAGCACCATTTGTTAAAGAGGCTGTCTTTTTTCCATTGGATGTTCTTTCCTGCTTTGTCAAAGATGAGTTGGCCATATGTTTGTGGGTCTAGTTCTGGGGTTTCTATTCTATTCCATTGGTCTGTGTGTCTGTTTTTGTGCCAATACCATGCTGTCTTGATGATGACAGCTTTGTAGTAGAGGCTGAAGTCTGGGATTGTGATGCCTCCTGCTTTGGTCTTCTTCTTCAAAATTCCTTTGGCTATTCGGGGCCTTTTGTGGTTCCATATGAATTTTAGGATTGCTTGTTCTAGTTTCGAGAAGAATGCTGGTGCAATTTTGATTGGGATTGCATTGAATGTGTAGATAGCTTTGGGTAGTATTGACATTTTGACAATATTTATTTTTCCAATCCATGAGCAGGGAATGTCTTTCCATTTCTTTAAATCTTCTTCAATTGCCTTCATAAGCTTTCTATAGTTTTCAGCATACAGATCCTTTACATCTTTGGTTAGATTTATTCCTAGGTATTTTATGCTTCTTGGTGCAATTGTAAATGGGATCAGTTTCTTTATTTGTCTTTCTGTTGCTTCATTGTTAGTGTATAAGAATGCAACTGATTTCTGGACACTGATTTTGTATCCTGCAACTTTGCTGAATTCATGTATCAGTTCTAGCAGACTTTTGGTGGAGTCTATCGGATTTTCCATGTATAATATCATGTCATCTGCAAAAAGCGAAAGCTTGACTTCATCTTTGCCAATTTTGATGCCTTTGATTTCCTTTTGTTGTCTGATTGCTGATGCTAGAACTTCCAGCACTATGTTAAACAACAACGGTGAGAGTGGGCATCCCTGTCGTGTTCCTGATCTCAGGGAAAAAGCTCTCAGTTTTTCCCCGTTGAGGATGATGTTAGCTGTGGGCTTTTCATAAATGGCTTTTATGATCTTTAAGTATGTTCCTTCTATCCCGACTTTCTCAAGGGTTTTTATTAAGAAAGGGTGCTGGATTTTGTCAAAGGCCTTTTCTGCATCGATTGACAGGATCATATGGTTCTTCTCTTTTTTTTTGTTAATGTGATGTATCACGTTGATTGATTTGCGAATGTTGAACCAGCCCTGCATCCCAGGAATGAATCCCACTTGATCATGGTGAATAATTCTTTTTATATGCTGTTGAATTCGATTTGCTAGTATCTTATTGAGAATTTTTGCATCCATATTCATCAGGGATATTGGCCTGTAGTTCTCTTTTTTTACTGGGTCTCTGTCTGGTTTAGGAATCAAAGTAATACTGGCTTCATAGAATGAGTCTGGAAGTTTTCCTTCCCTTTCTATTTCTTGGAATAGCTTGAGAAGGATAGGTATTATCTCTGCTTTAAACGTCTGGTAGAACTCCCCTGGGAAGCCATCTGGTCCTGGACTCTTATTTGTTGGGAGATTTTTGATAACCGATTCAATTTCTTCGCTGGTTATGGGTCTGTTCAAGCTTTCTATTTCCTCCTGATTGAGTTTTGGAAGAGTGTGGGTGTTTAGGAATTTGTCCATTTCTTCCAGGTTGTCCAATTTGTTGGCATATAATTTTTCATAGTATTCCCTGATAATTGTTTGTATCTCTGAGGGATTGGTTGTAATAATTCCATTTTCATTCATGATTTTATCTATTTGGGTCATCTCCCTTTTCTTTTTGAGAAGCCTGGCTAGAGGTTTGTCAATTTTGTTTATTTTTTCAAAAAACCAACTCTTGGTTTCGTTGATCTGCTCTACAGTTTTTTTAGATTCTATATTGTTTATTTCTGCTCTGATCTTTATTATTTCTCTTCTTCTGCTGGGTTTAGGCTGCCTTTGCTGTTCTGCTTCTATTTCCTTTAGGTGTGTTGTTAGATTTTGTATTTGGGATTTTTCTTGTTTCTTGAGATAGGCCTGGATTGCAATGTATTTTCCTCTCAGGACTGCCTTCGCTGCGTCCCAAAGCGTTTGGATTGTTGTATTTTCATTTTCGTTTGTTTCCATATATTTTTTGATTTCTTCTCTAATTGCCTGGTTGACCCACTCATTCGTTAGTAGGGTGTTCTTTAACCTCCATGCTTTTGGAGGTTTTCCAGACTTTTTCCTGTGGTTGATTTCAAGCTTCATAGCATTGTGGTCTGAAAGTATGCATGGTATAATTTCAATTCTTGTAAACTTATGAAGGGCTGTTTTGTGACCCAGTATATGATCTATCTTGGAGAATGTTCCATGTGCACTCGAGAAGAAAGTATATTCTGTTGCTTTGGGATGCAGAGTTCTAAATATATCTGTCAAGTCCATCTGATCCAGTGTCTCATTCAGGGCCCTTGTTTCTTTATTGACTGTGTGTCTAGATGATCTATCCATTTCTGTAAGTGGGGTGTTAAAGTCCCCTGCAATTACCACATTCTTATCAATAAGGTTGCTTCTGTTTATGAGTAATTGTTTTATATATTTGGGGGCTCCGGTATTCGGCGCATAGACATTTATAATTGTTAGCTCTTCCTGATGGATAGACCCTGTAACTATTATATAATGTCCTTCTTCATCTCTTGTTACAGCCTTTAATTTAAAGTCTAGTTTGTCTGATATAAGTATGGCTACTCCAGCTTTCTTCTGGCTTCCAGTAGCATGATAAATAGTTCTCCATCCCCTCACTCTGAATCTAAAGGTGTCCTCAGGTCTAAAATGAGTCTCTTGTAGACAGCAAATAGATGGGTCTTGTTTTTTTATCCATTCTGATACCCTATGTCTTTTGGTTGGCGCATTTAATCCGTTTACATTCAGTGTTATTATAGAAAGATACGGGTTTAGAGTCATTGTGATGTCTGTATGTTTTATGCTTGTAGTGATGTCTCTGGTACTTTGTCTCACAGGGTCCCCCTTAGGATCTCTTGTAGGGCTGGTTTAGTGGTGACAAATTCCTTCAGTTTTTGTTTGTTTGGGAAGACCTTTATCTCTCCTTCTATTCTAAATGACAGACTTGCTGGATAAAGGATTCTGGGCTGCATATTTTTGCTATCTAGCACCCTGAAAATCTCGTGCCAATTCTTTCTGGCCTGCCAAGTTTCAAAAGAGAGATCAGTCACGAGTCTTATAGGTCTCCCTTTATATGTGAGGGCACGTTTACCCCTTGCTGCTTTCAGAATTTTCTCTTTATCCTTGTATTTTGCCAGTTTCACTATGATATGTCGTGCAGAAGATCGATTCAAGTTACGTCTGAAGGGAGTTCTCTGTGCCTCTTGGATTTCAATGCCTTTTTCCTTCCCCAGTTCAGGGAAGTTCTCAGCTATTATTTCTTCAAGTACCCCTTCAGCACCTTTCCCTCTCTCTTCCTCCTCTGGGATACCAATTATGCGTATATTATTTCTTTTTAGTGTATCACTTAGTTCTCTAATTTTCCCCTCATACTCCTGGATTTTTTTATCTCTCTTTTTCTCAGCTTCCTCTTTTTCCATAACTTTATCTTCTAGTTCACCTATTCTCTCCTCTGCCTCTTCCATCCGAGCCGTGGTGGTTTGCATTTTGTTTTCCATTTCCTTTAAAGCGTTTTTCAGCTCCTCGTGACTGTTCCTTAGTCCCCTGATGTCTGTAGCAAGAGATTCTCTGCTGTCCTGTATGCTGTTTTCCAGCCCAGCGATTAATTTTATGACTATTATTCTAAATTCACTTTCTGTTATATTATTTAAATCCTTTTTGATCAGCTCATTAGCTGTTGTTATTTCCTGGAGATTCTTCTGAGGGGAATTCTTCCGCTTGGTCATTTTGGATAGTCCCTGGTGTGGTGAGGGCCTGCAGGGCACTTCCCCTGTGCTGTGGTGTATAACTGGAGTTGGTGGGCGGGGCCGCAGTCCGACCTGATGTCTGCCCCCAGCCCACCGCTGGGGCCACAGTCAGACTGGTGTGTGCCTTCTCTTCCCCTCTCCTAGGGGCGGGATTCACTGTGGGGTGGCGTGGCCCGTCTGGGCTACTTGCACACTGCCAGGCTTGTGATGCTGGGGATCTGGCGTATTAGCTGGGGTGGGAAGGCAAGGTGCACGGCGGGAGGGGGGGCAGGCTTAGCTCGCTTCTCCTTAGGTGATCCACTTCAGGAGGGGCCCTGTGGCAGCCGGAGGGAGTCAAATCGCTGCCGGAGGTTTGGCTCCGCAGAAGCACAGAGTTGGGTGTTCGCGCGGAGCGAGCAATTTCCCTGGCCGGAGCCGGTTCCCTTTGGGATTTTGGCTGGGGGATGGGCGGGGGAGATGGCGCTGGCTAGCGCCTTTGTTCCCGGCCAAACTGAGCTCTGTCGTCCGGGGGCTCCGCAGCTCACCCTCCCTTTGTCCTCCAGCCTTCCCGCTTTCCGAGCAGAGCTGTTAACTTATGACCTCCCAGACGCTAAGTCGCGCTTGCTGTCTGAACACAGTCCGTCAGGCCCCTCCGCTTTTGCAAGCCGGACTCGGGGGCTCTGCTTGGCCGGCGAGCCGCCCCTCCGCCCCGGCTCCCTCCCGCCAGTCCGTGGAGCGCGCACCGCCTCGCCGCCCTTCCTACCCTCTTCCGTGGGCCTCTCGTCTGCACTTGGGTCCGGTGACTCTGTTCTGCTAATCCTCTGGCGGTTTTCTGGGTTATTTAGGCAGGTGTAGGTGGAATCTAAGTGATCAGCAGGACGCGCGGTGAGCCCAGCGTCCTCCTACGCCGCCATCTTCCCAGAATCCCCTCAGATTTTAGATTTTTAAATATTAATTAATCAGTGGAAATTACTCCTGTTTACTCTCCATTTATGATATTTATCTGCTTTTATGTTAATGCACAAAATATTCTTTTTGCTTCTTTTTTCTTTTAATATTTAAGTACTTCATAGTTTTTTCCTTTTTTTCACTTTCTTTCCTAATAGGTAGAAAATAATCAGATACTGGAATCAGATATTTGGAATCAAATTTACACTGATTGGGTCATAAAACCACAATTCCATCTAATAAAATTGTGACTTTATTATCCTTAAAATTACATATTCTAACATGTTACTGCAGAAGAGGTAGGCTAAATTTATGAAAATAGCATATTCTTGAGATTTACCTCTTGCACTTGATTTCATGGGCATGGTATTAATAATATCAAGTTCATGAAGTGGTATTATATTTTTTTTTAATTTTTTTTTCAACGTTTTTTATTTATTTTTGGGACAGAGAGAGACAGAGCATGAATGGGGGAGGGACAGAGAGAGAGGGAGACACAGAATCGGAAACAGGCTCCAGGCTCAGAGCCATCAGCCCAGAGCCTGACGCCGGGCTTGAAGCGCCAATAATATCAAGTTCATGAAGTGGTATTATATTTTAAATGCTCATGCTGACATGATTTCTGAAATGGTGTCCTAAGGGCACACAATTAATAACAACATTTTTTTTCACGAAGTATTAAATCTCAGTAAGAACAGCAAGAGTCTGTGGCATTTGGGCCATGACCCACTCCCTTCTCATCCTGTACCAACTTAATCTAATGGAAGCCATATCTCTGTGAATTCCATGGTAGAATACAGTTTTCACTATCTCCAGCTCCTAGTCTAAGGCTACTGTTTCTTCTCAGGAAGAGTAAGGCACCAGAAATGCTTGTCTCCCTAACTCTGTTGCAGAAGTGCTATTTCAGGCAAGAACAGCTGAGAGGTCTGGGTTTTCTACCTCTACGGAGGGCACAAACTCTACCCCAGATGGGGCAGGCTAAGAATAATCAGACCGCCATTAAGGGGTGCCTGGGTGGCTAAGTCGGTTAAGCTTCCGACCTCAGCTTAGGTCATGATCTCATGGTTTGTGGGTTTGAGCCCCCCGTGGGGCTATGTGCTGACAGCTGGGAGCCTGGAGCCTGCTTCAGATTCTGTGTCTCCCTCTCTCTCTGACCCTCCCCCACTCGTACTCTGTCTCTCTCAAAAATAAATAAACATTAAAAAAAATTGGGGGGGGGGCGCCTGGGTGGCTCAGTTGGTTAAGCATCTGACTCCGGCTCAAGTCATGATCTCCCGGTTCATGAGTTCAAGCCCTGTATCGGGCTCTGTGCTGACAGTTCAGAGTCTGGGGCCTGCTTCAGATTCTGTATCTCCTTCTCTCTCTCTGCCCCTTCCCCACTTGTGCTCTGTCTGTCAAAAATAAATAAATGTAAAAAAAATTAAAAACAAAAATCAGACTGCCATTATGATTGCCCCAACTCTCCTGTAAGGCTGGATTTCCATGCTGGAACAGGCAAGTTGAGAACACATGATGCTATAGCTTCACCAATCATGCTGCTTGTAAAGCCGAGTGTCATTCCATGAGAAGTGGGTTGCTAGTTACATTCCCGGCTTTTGAGAAATGGCTCATAAATTTTGCTCAGTGCAGAGTCTGGGTTTAAGAACAAAAACTGTTTAAGTTTTCCCCTAGAATTAACTTTATTTGCAACAGAGGGTGGGGAAGTTGAAGCCTAAGGGCATTCTCTAAAACAATGGAAATTTTGGTGGTAGGTTGTTAAAGGGAGGCCAGTAGTTCCACAAAGTCAATAAACTTAAATCATAGGCTGACTAAAAACTTAATAAGGAGAATTAGGGAAAGAGATAGCTAAGAAGAGCGCTTTTGGGGTTTGAATAAATCTCAAAGACCAGCATCAAAAACCAAACCCACAGAATGGATCAAATATAACTGAAGTACATTGTGGAACAATTTAACCCTAGGACACTGTTGAATACAAAAATATAAGCAGTTGGTAATTACTAGAACAAAAAAAAAATTGGGTATAATTTTAAGGTGGGCAGACAGCTTTACAAAGAGATCAAGAAAAGAGACCATCAAAGAGAGTACTATTAAAAACACTGTTATCAAAAGGTGACTGTGTGCACATCCAAGGCTAAAGTTTGAGAGGAATAACATCAGCAGCTTTAGACAGTGAGGGAAATATATTTCACTAAAATAGTCCAGTCTACTCACAAATGAACAAATAAATAAGCACATATTACCAAAAACAACTATCAAAAGTCAAAGGAGGGAGTTACTGAAAATAAATGATCTAAAAGGTCCAATTTTCAACAAAAATTATGAGACATGCAAAGAAACAAGAAAGTGTAACCCATCTGCAAGAAAAAGCAGATAATAGAAACTGCCTTTGAAGGGCACAGATGATGGAGTTAAGAGACAAAATCTTCAAAGCAGGTATTACAAATATGTTCAAAAAACAAAAGGAAGCAATGTTTAAAGGGGTAAAGGGAAGTGTGATGATGATGTCTCATTGAATATAAAATATCAATAGAGAGATAAAAAATTATGTGAAAAATAAATTGTAATTTTGGATTTGAAAAATATAATGACTGAAATAAAAAAATCACTAGAGGTATTCAAATATAAATTTGATCTTGCAAAGAATCAGCAAACCTGAAAATAAATCAACAGAGATTTTTGCTGTCTGAATAATAGAGGTAAAATAATGAAGAAAAATAAACAGACAAATGAAGAATACTCTTTAGTGTGCCAACATGTGCATAAATGGAATATCATGAGATTAGGATGCAGAAAAAGGAGTAGAAAAGATATTAAAAAAATAATGACTAAAACTTCCCAATTTGATTTTAAAAAATCCAAAATAGTAATCCATAAATCTAAGAAAGTCAATGAACCCAGCTAGCACAAAGCAAAGAGATATATATGCAGACAGATCAGAGAGAAAAAGTTGGAAGACAAAGACAAAGAGAATATCTTGAAAGCACCAAGAAAAAAATGATTCAACAAATATTAGGAAACCCCCAAAATATTTACACTTCGACTTGTCCTCAGAAACAATGGAGGCCAGAAGGCAATAGGATAACATAGGAAAAATGATGATAGGGAAAAAAAAAAAAAAAAGTGAACCTGTCAACCATGAATTTTATAGCAAGCTAAACTATCTTTCAAAAATTATGGTGAAATGGGGGCACCTGGGTGGCTCAGTCAGTTCAAAATCGGACTCTTAATTTTGGCTCAGGTCATAATCCCAGGATGGTGGTATTGAGTCCCAAGTAGGGCTTCATGCTGAGTGTGGAGCCTGCTTAAGATTCTGTCTCTCTTCTTCTGTCCCTCTCCCCTAGTTGTGCACCCTCTCTACCTCTCTCTCAAAAAAAAAAAAAGTGAACAAAAGAATTTTCAGGAAAACAGAACTGAGAAACTTTGGCTAGCAAACCCACCTTAGAAGAAATACTAAAGACAATTCTATAGACTCAGAGCAAGTTATCCCAGACAGTTATTCAAATCCACATGAGAAAGCAGGACTAATAACAGTAGCTATGTAATTATAAAGAAAGTACAAGAGTATATTTCTTCTCTTTGCTTATTTTATTTGATTTTAAATGACTCAAATAAACCAATATATACATAATTGTATTGGTGGACCCATAACACAGAAAAATAATATATTGATAGTAACTACATAAAGGAGATGGGTGGCAGCAAAACTGTAGTGAAGCAAGAAAATGAAACCAGATATATTTTGAATCCATGAGAACAAATAAAGACAACCAGAAATGGTTAGTAAAAAAGATTAATAAACTCTATAAACATACACTTGAACTCTTTCCTTTTCCCAGTTCCTTAAAAGGCAGGAAGTTTTATAAAGTAATTTTTATATATTATATAATATATATTGCTGAGACATTAACATACATAGATGTAATATTTGTAGCAATAATAACAAAAATGGAGAATACAGTTATATAGTAATTATACATCTGTATCTCACTGGAATTATATTAGTAAAAGTCTGATTAGATTCTGATAGGATGTATATGCTATGCAGTAGTGTAATTAGTAAATAATAACTCAAAAGTATAATGAAATATCATTAAAGGAATTTAAATGTTATAGAAAAATATTTAACATAAAAGAAAGCAGTAGAAGATACATATAGAACAAAAAGCCATTCAACACATAGAAAACAAAAGTAAAATGTAATTCAAAATCTAATTCTATCAATAATACATTAAATCATGAATTATTTAAATAATCTAATCAAAAGGCAGAGATTACCAGGCTGCATAAAAAAATCCAGCTGTATGTTATCTATAAGAATCACATGTTTGATTTAAAGGCACAAATAGTTTGAAAGGTAAAAGATGAAAAAATATATCATGCAAACAATAATCATAATTTTCTTATATCACACAAAATAGTCCCTTAAACAAAATTATGTTGCCAGAGATAAATAGGGACATTTTATAATAATAAGATGGCCAAACTATCAAAAAGATATAACACTTAGAAACATAGGTTCCCCTAAGAAATGAGCACCAAATTACATGATGCAAAACTTGATAGAATTGAAGGGAGACATAGAAAAGTCAATAATAGTTGAAGATTTTAAGATCTTATTTTCAATAATTGGAAGAAAAACTAGTCAGAAAATCAACAAGGAAACAGAAGACATGAGCACCACTATAAGCCAATGAGCACTAACAAACATCTATACAACACATAGGTATTTAACTGTATATTTTTCACTGTATACGAGATATATTATGACACTACTTTTTCAAGTATTTTTCTGCTGCATAGATAAACTAGAGACTCCTTGATATAAACTCAGTTTTCAATGAGACATTTTTTCAATACTTTAGTTTTATTTAATCTCCACAATGAATAATTTTCACTAATAAACGGTATATTATAGTTCACTAACGTTTTCTTCTGCCATTTGTAATACTGTTTAAAACCCACACAGTGAACTTTTAATTTCAAATATTTTACTTTTAATATCTATCAATTTCACTTGATTTATTTGCATAGCTTTTTGTTTCTTTGCTGATATTCCATATATGTTACTTACTATTAACATATTTCCTTTAAAGGTATTTACCCTAATTGCTTTAAAGGTCTCAAAATCTCACTATTTAGATATCATCCCTAACTTACAATGGTTCCATTTATGACTTTTGGCTTCATGATGGTGTAAAAGTGATATGCACTCAGCACAAACTGCACTTTGGATTTTGAATTTTGATCTTTTTCCAGACTAGCAATATACAGTTTAATATTCCACTGTGATGGGGGGCAGTGGCAGCAAGCCACAGCTTCCAGTCAGCCGTGTGGTCACAAGGGTAAATACAGCTGTTCTGTACCCACACAACCATTCTGTTTCAATTTCAGTGAAGCTCAATAAACTATATGAGTTATTTAAAACTGTGTATAACATAGGCTCTGTTTGAAATGATTTTGCCCAACTATAGGCTAATAAGTGTTCTGAGCCCACTTAAGGTAGGCTAGGCAAAGCTATGATGTTTGATGGGTAGGTATATTAAATGCATTTTTGACTTACAATATTTTCAGTTTATAATGGGTTTATTGGAACATAAGCCTACTATAAGTCAAGAAAGATCTCTATTTCTATTCTGTTTTATTTTGTTTTGTTTTGTTTTTTGCTATATATCACAGTTATCTTTTCCTTCACAGGCTACATAGTCTGATTACATACAAGACAATATTGATGGTATCTTGTAGGCTTTTTGGATTCTTTTTTTTCCTCAGGACAGTGTATTTATGTATGTATGTATGTATGTATGTATGTATGTATGTATATATGCGTTCATATCAGATGGTTGATTTCACTGGTCTATTTCCCTTACAGTGAGCAGTAGCTGAAATACTGACTCTACCATTGTTCTTATGAGCTAAATGTTTGTGACCCCCCCACCCCAGATTCATATGTTGAAATCTTAACTTCAATATGGTGGTATTAGCAGGTGGGGTCTTGGGGAGATGATTAGATAATGAGGATCAAGTCCTCATTAGTGGGTTTAGTGCCCATATAAATGAGAACTCAAAGATCTTTTACCTCTTCTGCTATATGAGGATGCAGCCTCATAAGAGCTGTCTGCAAATCAGGAAGTACCTTCACCAAAATCCCAGCCATGCTGGCACTCTGATCTTTTCCTTTTTAGCCTCCAGAGCTGTGAGAAATAAAATTCTGTTTTTGTTTTTTTCCCTTATTTGAATTTAAATCCAAGTTAGTTAACATATAGTATAATAATGATTTCAGGAATAGAATTTAGTGATTCATCACTTACATGTAACATCCAGTGTTCATTCATCCCAAACGTCCTTAATGCCCATCACCCATTTCGCCCATCACCCCACCTGACACCCTGCCAGCAACCCTCAGTTTGTTCTCTGTATTTAAGAGTCTCTTATGGTTTGTCTCCTTCTTTGTTTTTATCTTATCTTTGCTTCCTTTCCTTTATGTTCATGTGTTTTGTATCTTAAATTCCACATATGAGTGAAATCACATGATATTTGTATTTCTCTGACTTATTGAACTTAGCATAATACACTCTAGGTCAATCCATATTATTGCATATGACAAGACTTTATTCTTTTTTGATTGCCATATAATATTTCATTTTATTTATACTCCACGTCTTCTTTCTCCATTCATCAGTCAATGAACATGTGGGCTCTTTCCATAATTTGGCTATTGTCAATAGTGCTGTTATAAACATCGATGTGCATGTGCCCCTTCGAATCAGCACTCCTGTATCATTTGTATAAATACCTAGTAGTGCAATTGCTGGGTCATAGGGTAGTCCTATTTTTAATTTTCTGAGGAACCCCCATACTGTTTTCCGGAGTGGCCGCACCAGTTTGTATCCCTACCAGAATTTCAAAAGAGTTACTCTTTCTCCACATCCTCACCAACATCTTTTGTTGCCTGAGTTATTAGTTTTAGCCACACTGACAGGTGTGAGGTAGTATCTCACTGTGGTTTTGATTTGCATTTCCTTGATGATGAGTAATGTTGAGCATTTTTTTCATGTGTCTGTTAGCCATCTGGATGTCTCCTTTGGAAAGTGTCTATGCATGTCTTTTACCCATTTCTTCACTGGATTATTTGTTTTTTGGGTGTTGAATTTGATAAATTCTTTATAGATTTTGGATACTAACCCTTTAACAGAAATGTCAGTTAGGGGCGCCTGGGTGGCTCAGTCGGTTGAGCATCCGACTTCGGCTCAGGTCATGATCTCACGGTCAGTGAGTTCAAGCCCCATGTCGGGCCCTGTGCGGACAGCTCAGAGCCTGGAGCCTGCTTCAGATTCTGTGTCTCCCTCTCTCTGCCCCTCCCCACCCATGCTCTGTCTCTAGAAACGTATTGAGTAAAAAGTTGCTGCAGCTGAGGTAAAAGAGGTTGTTGCTTGTTTTCTCCTCTGGGATTTTAATGGATTCCTGCATTAAATTTAGACCTTTCATCCATTTTGAGTTTATTTCCGTTATGTTGTAAGAAAGTGGTCTAAGTTCATTCTTCTACATGTCGCTGTCTAATTTTCCCAACACCATTTGCTGAAGAGACTGTCTTACTTCCTTTGGATATTATTTCCTGCTTTGTCAAAGTTTTGTTGGCCATATGTTTGTGGGCCCATTTCTGGGTTCTCTATTCTGTTCCATTGATCCATGAGCCTGTTTTTCTGCCAGTACCGTAATATCTTGATGATTACAACTTTGCAATACATCTTGAAGTCCAGAATTGTGATGCTTTCAGCTTTGGTTTTCTTTTTCAGGATCGCTTGGGCTATTCAGGGTCTTTTGTGGTTCCATATAAATTTTAGGATTGCTTGTTCCAGCTCTGTGAAGAATGCTGGTGCTATTTTTATTGGGATTGCATCCTAATATTTTTATTGGGATTGGGATTCCAATGCATGAGCATGGAATGTTTTTCCACTTTTTTTGTGTCTTCTTCAATTTCTTTCATAAGCTTTTTATAGTTTTCAGTGTATAGATTTTTCACCTCTTTGGTTAGGTTTATTCCTAGGTATTTTATGGTTTTTTGGTGCAATTGTAAATGGGATCAATTCCTTGATTTCTCTTTCTGCTGCTTCATTATTGATGTCTAGAAATGTAACCAATTTCTGTACATTGATTTTATATTCTGCAATTTTGGTGAATTCATAAATCAGTTCTAATAGTTTTTTGGTGGAGTCTTTTCGGTTTTCCGCATAGAGTATTATGTCATCTGTGAAGAGTGAAAGTTTGACTTCCTCCTTGCCAATGTGGACGTCTTTTATTTCTTTGTGGTGTCTGATTACTGAGATTAGGACTTCCAACACAATGTTGAATGAAAGTAGTGAGAGTGGACATCCTTGTTGTGTTCCTAACCCTAGGGGGAAAGCTCTCAGTTTTTCTCCATTGAGGATGATATTAATGGTGGGTCTTTCATATATGACCTCTATGATCTTGAGGTATGATCCTTTTATCCCTAATTTCTTGAGGATTTTTATCACGAAAGGATGCTGTATTTGTCAAATGCTTTTTCGGCATCTATTAAGAGAAATTTTTCATTGATAAATTTTGCATTCATGTTCATCAGGGAAATTGGTCTTTTTAGTGGGGTCTTTGTCTGGTTTTGGACTCAAGGTAATGCTGGCCTCATAGGATGAGTTTGGAAGTTTTACTTCCATTTCTATTTTTTGGAACAGCTTCAAAAGAATAGGTGTTAACTCTCTTTTACATGTTTGGTAGAATTCCTGTGGAAAGCCATTGGCCCTGGACTCTTGTTTTTTGGGAGATTTTTGATTACCAATTCAATTTATTTACTGGCTATGGGTTTGTTCAAATTTTCTATTTCTTCATGTTTCAGTTTTGGTAGTTTATATGTTTCTAGGAGTTTGTCCATTTTTTCCAGATCGCCCAATTTGTTGGCATATAATTGCTCATAATATGCTGTTATTATTGTTTGTATTTCAGTGATGTTGGTTGTGATCTCTCCTCCTTAATTCATGATTTTATTTATTTGGGTCTTTTTATTTTTGATCAATCTGGCTAGAGGTTTATCAATTTCATTAATTCTTTCAAAGAACCAGTTCCTGGTTTCATTGATCTCTTCTACTGTTTTTTTTTTTTTTGTTTTTTTGTTTGTTTGTTTTTTTGATATCACTGATTTTTGCTGTAATCTTTATTATTTTCCTCCTTTTGCCAGTTTTAGACTTTATTTACTGTTCTTTGTCCAGCTCTTTTGGGTGTAAGTTTACTTGTGTATTTGAGACCTTTCTTCCTTCTTTAGGAAGGCCTTCATTGTTATGTACTTCCCTCTTATGACTGTCTTTCTGCATCCCAGAGGTTTGGGGCTATCATGTTTTCATATTCCTTGGCTTCCATGTACTTTTTAATTTCTTTTTTAATTTATTGGTTAACCCATTCATTCCTTAGTAGGATGTGCTTTAATCTTCAAGTATTCATGGTCTTTCCAATTTTTTTCTTGTGGTTGATTTCAAGTTTCATAGCCTTGTGGTCTCAAAATATGCAAGATACGATTTTGATCTTTTTGTACATATTGAGGGCTGATTTGTGACCCAGTATTTGATCTCTATTGGAGAATGTTCCATGTGCACTCAAGAAGAATGTGTATTCTGCTGCTTCAGGATGAAATGTCTTGAATATATCTGTTAAGTCCATCTGATATAGTGAGTCATTAAAGCCATTGTTTCCTTTTGATTTTCTGCTTAGATAATCTGTCCATTGTTGTAAGCGAGGTGTTGAAGTCCCCTATTATTACTGTATTATTAGCAATGAGTTTCTTTATGTTAGTGATTAATTGATTTATATAGTTGGGTGCTATCATGTTGGGGCATAAATGTTTTCAATTGTTAGATTCTGGTGTATAGACCACTTAATTATGATATATTTTCCTTCTTCATCTCTTGTTAGAATCTTAATTTTAAAATCTAGTTTTTCTGATGTAAGTATGGCTCCTCCAGCTTTCTTTTGATGATTACTAGCATGATAGATGGTTCTCCATTCCCTTACTTTCAACCTGCAGATGTCTTTTGGTCTAAAATGAGTCTCTTGTAAGCAGCATTAGAGGTTCATGTTTTCTTATTCATTTTGATACCCTGTGTCTTTTGATTGGAGCATTTTAGTCCATTGACATTTAGAGTGAGTACTGAAAGATATGAATTTAGTGCCATTATGCTGCTTATAGAGTTGTTGTTTCTGGTGATGGTCTCTGGTTCTTTCTAGTCTTCATTGCTTTTGGTCTATTTTGGTTTCTTTTGTCTTTTCTCCACTCAAAGAGTCCCCCTTAAAATTTCTTGCAGGACTGGTTTGATGGTCACCAACTCCTTTCGTTTTTTGTCTGGGAAACTCTTTATCTCTCTTTCTATTTTGAATGTTTTTAAGCCACTGAATCTATGATTCTCTCTTATAGCAGCCCAAACTAAGAAAACTACTCTTACACATGTATGTGAATTTCAGGTATTAGTCAGTGTTTTGAACAAAGTTTATACCAAGATTCCTTCCTTTCTAGAATTCTCTCCCACTATCTAGATGTCTCAGTGGTCGTGAAGTCTCTCGTCTTGTTTTTTACACCAGTCACACTATGTCTTCTAATTTAATTTCATCTTTCCTATATCATGAGTGTAGTTATCAAGTGATAAGGTGCAGAACCACATAATCACTAATGGTAGTTTTCTTTTCTTTTTAATGTTTCACCCTAGCCACTTTTCAATTTTCTCTTGAATTCTGTTATTTTCTGGGTTTTCAAGTATTTTAAAACTATATTCCATTCAATGTGTTTGTGTGTGTGTGCACATGTGTGCATGCATGCGTATGTGTGTGTGTGTGTGTGTGTGTGTATGTGTGTGTGTGTGTGTGAGAGAGAGAGAGATAGAGAGAGAGAGAGAGATCTAAGAAAGTGTTCGACCAAGATACTTGACGATTATCAGAAGAAAACTCTTGAACTGTGAAATAAAATTTCAGTTAAGAGTTTTCAATTTTCCCCAAGCATTTATTCCTCAAACATTACACATATATTAAGTGTCTTATAGCACTGATTCAGACTCTGAATATCAGTTGTTTCAAATACCTGTAAATTGAGACACTGATTTCATATAAAACCATTTGCCTTGGCATATTTTATGTCATAAACATCATGGGGTGTCCAACACTGACATTGGTAAAATTACTTTTGTCAAAAATTAGTTATGATCTCTCCTTTTTATCCCTCCCTGATCAACCTTCCCTCTCTCTTTCCCTCTTTCTCTCTGAATGTATTTGTCATTGCTTTGAGAACCAATTATGACATAACTTTTTTAAAAAAAGTAAATTTTAGAACAAATGTTTGTTTCTGGCTGGAAGTTGTTTTATGATTTTATTATATCAAAACAAGAGGTCAGTATATTTTAATTGAAATTTACTTTGGAACTTTGATAGATTCCTGCTGATTTTGATGATTTTGAAAATATTTTATAACATATAGTGACATGGTAACTGCAATGATTATATCAGAGGAACAATAAAATGTAATTTTCACTGCTCACTTTTTAATTTTTAACATTCAAAATTATATTTTGGCTTGTTTTACAAAGAAGTTACACTTACAAAATTGTTTGTAGATATTCATATTATACATTCCTAATTCAAGACCTATTCATAATTTATATTTATGGCATATGAGGGAAATATTTGTGTTACCCCTTTTTTTTAAATATTAAATTTTAATGAGCCATTTATTAATAATTTGTATTGTTTCTATGAATGGAAAACACACCACAAGACAGTAGTAGAACTGGAAATAAAAAGATTAACACATATAAAAATATCACACACCATAACAGAGCTTATTGTAATAAAAATTAAAAATTAAAATAATGGGAAAATGACAAGTTACACTCTGTTCATTTAAGGTTGACTAAGATCAAGTGGCCAATATTGTCTTTTTAAGAAATGTGCACACTTTAAAAGTACATTTTGAAGAACATAATGCAATATCCAAAAGAATCATTACAGTTTTATTCCAAATAAATGTCAAATACATGTACAAAGTTGTCATTAATTTTTTCTCTGATATCACCAAGAAGCCATTTGATAGATCATACTCCTAAAAGTAAGTAAGCTTTTAAAGTAAGCACCACTCATGGATTAAAAACTAATAAAGATAAGTAGCAAAAACAAAAACAAAAAATTAGTGTAAGAATTGATTGTTCCACAAATATTATTATCTACCGTCTATAATCACTTTCTATTTCATAGAGCTTTCGTGATTGGCTAATGTGGTACAAGTGTGACATTGATGTATCAGTAATAACATTTCCTGATCTGTTTCTTCTTTATATACTTTCATATTGATTTGAAATAAGAATTATTATTAGAATTATTACTATGGAATGCATATAAGTAGAAGCTGATATCACTGAGGTACTTTTTGAAAATTTTGTCTTATGAAGCAGATGAAGTATTACAGTTACAGAATTTTGGTTTTATCCTGCATGCTCTATGATAAGCACAGCTGATATCTAAGGAGCACTATAATCATTAAATACTAAAGGGCAGAGAATGGTTAGTTCATTGTATTTATTATTAGAGTAAAATGTTCAAAAGGATACATCGACAGTGTCTATTAAAAAAACATCATTGATTTAGTACTTAAATTTTTCATTAGAAATTTACCATAGAAAGCAATCTTTATGAGTACTTAAAAAACCACAGAATGGAAGACATTCTTGTCATTCACGGAAGAGCATTTACATTCAAAATGAAATTGAGAATTTCCGGACATAATCAGCAATTCTTAAATTAAAAATTAACAGAGAAAGATGCAATGAAGAAGAAAAACAAATTAAAAAATTGGCAAAACAGTTTTTATAAGCAATGTACTGAATATCATTATCCATGCTATCATTAACCATGAGTTATCAACATTAATACAAAAAAAGTAATGAGAGATGTATTCTCATAATATAAAAATAACTGAAGGAAATATTAGAGTATCAGAATTTTAGTCAGTAACTTTCATAGGTATAATAAATATCTCTATTCTGTCCTAGTTTCTAAAACTTGGGATAAATCATTTGGGGAAGTATAAAGCAGAGTAATTAAAAGGATTAAATAATTAAAGTGTAAAATATTTATTAAGATTAAAGGATTTCAGATTATTCAACCAGAAGTTGAAAAGTCTCTTGATAATGATAGAATACCTTATATCCTTTACAAAAAAGCTGAATCTCTGTGCAAACTTGAGCTTACATATCTGTTTATAATTAGTATTGATGCCATGACTGATTTTGCTCTTGCTAGAAAGAGTAGTGGCAGCAGCAACAGAGAGCAACTGCAACGATGAAAACTTGTTGCTCAAAACCCACACTGTCTGCTGGTTGAGATGTTGTACATGGTACCTACAGTTGCACATTGCCTTCCGTCCTCACTGAATTGGCTGGTATGTTAGCTTGTCCGGCAGTCACTGGGAAAACCCTGTCAAGTTCTGTCATACTCGGCCACTGATCACCTCTGCTGTCATTTCTGTCAGTCTTCAAGGGCTCTACTCTTCACAGGCTGCTGTCTCAGACCTTAGACATCTACACATCCAGTGCCTGGCACAACCACTGTCTGTCTCTTTATCAGAGCCTTGGAATATGATCATCCAGAGTGAACTCTGAGACAAAACGCATTTTAGCATCCAAAAAAGCATATTCCTTCTCTAATACAGGAATAAGCCAGGTGTGAAACCTGGCTTCACCACACAAACCACATAGCACAGAAAATCATTTGTGTGACTATTGTCCCAATTATCTCATGGATGGTACTAGTATCATTGATGCATAGGAAGTTTTCATTATACGTAATGGACAATGTAAGGCATTAAAGCTTGATCCTCTTTGGATCTCTGGTGGTGACATTTTAGGTGTCTAGGCCATTTGCAACTTCTTTCACACAATGTATAATCCTCTAGATATAGACTCTGAGAGTTTAGGGGTGGGAGTGGAGGAGATGGCTCCAAAATTAATTCTATCCCATCCTTATTCTTTGCTTTTCCTCTAAATAAGTGGGAAGAGACCAACTTACTTCCCTTTGTTCTCTGGATCTCTCCCTCCCTCCCTCTCTTTTGTCCCCCCAGAGAGTTTCCCTGTGTCATTTCCTCTTTGCTCTGCCAAGAGTGGTAGTTAGGGGTGGAGACAAAGCTCCATGGATCCTTCAAACTAGTGGAAGTGTCTGCCTCCGCACATTTTTTGAGTAAATTCTATGGCTCTGAGTTGACCACACATGACTTTTGATAAAGGAGTTTTTGGATGACTAGGAATTACTAAAAATATGAAGATATTGGTTTAATATCAACTTGATATTTTGAAAACATTAACCCTGCAAAGCAACAATTTAAATATGATTCTGAAGCTTTCTGTAGCTAATCTAAATTTGTGAAGGCTGTATAAGAGTTTACATGAATGAGTTGGTTCAACCCAAACAAAATACCATGCTGATTTTAAAATAGATCATATTTTGAGGGGCACCTGGATGGCTCAGTCAGTTAAGCATCCTACTTCAGCCCAGGTCATGATCTCGCAGTTCCTGAGGTCGAGCCCCGCGTCGGGCTCTGTGCTGACAGTTCAGAGCCCAGAGCCTGTTTTGGATTCTGTGTCTCCCTCTCTCTCTGACCCTGCCCTGTTGATTCTCTGTCTCTGCCTCAAAAATAAATAAACGTTAAAAAATTAAAAAAAAATAAATAAAACATATCATATTTTGAAAATATTGCAAAGAAACAGAAGACAAGTTTCCATGCATTCTGTCACTGACAACTAGTTTGACTTTGACAAGTTGCCAGTTCTCTTTGAGTTTTATTTTTCTCTTCAGTAAAATAGGAATAATGACCTACTTGTCTCACAGTATGTTATTAAAATCATAAGGCATCATTTTTGCAAAAGGGATATTACAAGCTATAAATCACTTTTAAAATAACATCATTTTCTTTAAGCTTTTGTCTAAGGTAGAAAGTCTCCTCTTAAGCATGCTTGAACATTCAGTATCATTTTATTTGGAGAAACCACCGGTAATTAGTTAAGATGTTAAGATTTGGAATTCATTGTCACAGCTTGTACTTTCTAAGCTCTCACCCATATGAACTGCACTCATTTCCTTTTCACAGCTTGACCTTTTCTAATTAATGCACAGGACTGCCTAACTGCAACTTGCATTGACATGCTGTGCCTATCACGAATTGAAAAAGTTTCAGCTCTATGAATTTCCAAACACTTGCTCTGAAAAAATATATATACATATCTTTAAAATTTAGTTTGTCAAAAAAAAAAAAAAAAAAAAAAAAAAAAAAAAAAAAAAAAAAAATTTAGTTTGTCAGATAGTACCCAAATTATTCTTAGTTCATTATTTCATACTTTTCAGAAGCAAATATCGTCTAGAAAATTTCTTAATATTCTTAAATTAATACTAAGTAAATAATTTTATCCTTTAAAATTCTTCTTTCAAAATGATGGATGCATTTATTGTTTTTTTAACAAATGAGAGTGACACATTTAAACTAACAATCTGACATTAATAAAAATTGTTGGGGTGATCTAATAAATGGGATAATCTAGAGCAATTTTAAGTAATAGATCTCATGTATTTTCCTTAATTTCTTTTTATCAATACGTTCTTAGTGTATAATTCATCTTTTTTCTTAGTACTCTACAGTCCAGTAAAAGATTATATTTAATTTTTAAAGAAAATTGATTGAAGGTTCAAAAGAAGCTACAACAGAGCATAAACCACAATTACTACACAGGGATCTTTGGATCTTTAGGATCATTTAATGAGCTACTTTTCTGAATATCTCATAGCCTCTCACCTCCCCCTCTTTCCATATGGTGTGAGTCAGCCTATGTGTTTCTACCAAGGCCTTTCTGGCATCTATCCTAGAATTCAGACCTAAAATTCTCAAGAACACCAAGTTGTCAAAAAACAAGCAGAACTCAGAAATTTTGTAAGTACCTGTTTCTTTCCTCTACCTTCTTATTACCTACCAAAATTATAATAGATGACCCAAGGAAATGCACCACGTTTAACCTATGACTTCTATCATTCCCTGGAACATCCACATATGCATTTACAGCTTAAGAAACAATTCAATAAATGAATCTCTCTTAAGCAGAAAAAAATACCAGGTTGTAATACTAAGTTGCTGAGAGCTGACACGTATCATGCCCTTTCCTTAGAAGAATATCCACGGCTGGGAGAGAGATACCTTGAGAGTAGGCAGGGAGGTAATTGCCTGCTATTTTAGATGAGATCAGCAAATTTCAAAATAGAAATATGAGTACTGTACAGCTTATAAGAAGGGGAAGCTGAACATCCCTTCCAAGGTCTGATCCTCTTTTGAAACGTAAGAAAATGGTAACAGGTCTTTAGATGGAGGGAGAAGGGAAAAAACAACTTATTCTTTGCATTTCAATTTTCAAAGCTTGAATGCTTTGGGAAAACTGTTCCTATTATATTTATAAAGAAAAAATAGGTAATGAAACAGTATATAGAAAATATAATGTAAGAAATATATTTACACACACACACACACACACACACACACACACACACACACTCCATATGCCCTGGTATTGCAAGTCTCTGTCTATGAAATTAGTCACATTTAATGTTGACTTAGGAGGACTTGTGTTCCCAGCAGCATGCTTTCTGTTCCTTGGAATCACTATCCTGAAAACCCCTTAGCGCTTGCCTTTGGATATCAGCTTGAGAAGACCCACATGAGCTTACCATACAGCTTTGCAAAGACAGTATCTCTGTGGTTTCTGCCATGATATTTTTCTCCAGCTCAGACCTTCTGCAGCTGATGACTACCCCTCAGAGACAGCTGCAGTTGGGAAGCCATGACCAACAGCATCCCTTGTGAAAACCCAGTTCTAAGACAAGGGTATTGTGTTGGGTCTCTCCCAAAGCTGCCGCTCTTTCAGGTGACAGAGCAGTGCTGAACTGCATTCAGAGCTGGTATATTGGCTCTTCCCACAGTTCCCACAAATTGTCACTTAGATTTCTAAGCGATGTTGCGCGTTCCATTGCCAAATTCCAAATTCCATTCCAAATTTGTGAAAACTGAATTTTCAGCTTTTCTGATTCAATCTTTTCCTATAATGTCAACCAACCAATGGAGATATTAAGAATAGCAAAAACAAAAACTACCCTCCAAAAAAGAAAAGTGAAATTTTATTTTCTTGTGAAATAACAAAAACTCTTTAGGCACAAAACCGTAGAGATTTATATTCTATCTAGACATGTGTCTGCTTTTTTTTTTTTTTTTGTCTCCTAACACCCATCCAAAAAAAGAGAATTTCTTAAATAAATATAAATTGTCACTCTCAGTCTTTGAACATAATCTGACAAATATCAATATTACTAAACCATAATATACTAATATCTGTATTCAAATTAAACATGGCTTTATTCCTACTCTGAGACAATGAATATGTAAGTATTTGCTTTGAATTTATACAACAAATGGCCATTTCTGTTTTTTTTCCCTAAAGTCATAAAATGATCTTCTCAAATCACAGATTAGAAGGAATAGTGAGAGGAAAGCCCAGAAAAAAAAGGCAACAGATTCTAAATTCAAATAGTTATCCCTGAAATTATGGAAAGAGGTACAATTTATATACATTTTTAAATGCTGTACAAAAAAAACACATTGAAATGATCAAAGAATGCCATTTAAATGTGCTTGCATAGGGGCGCCTGGGTGGCGCAGTCGGTTAAGCGTCCGACTTCAGCCAGGTCACCATCTTGCGGTCCGGGAGATCGAGCCCCGCGTCGGCTCTGGGCTGATGGCTCAGAGCCTGGAGCCTGTTTCCGATTCTGTGTCTCCCTCTCTCTCTGCCCCTCCCCGGTTCATGCTCTGTCTCTCTCTGTCCCAAAAATAAATAAACGTTGAAAAAAAAATTAAAAAAAAATAAATGTGCTTGCATATTTATATTCTTAAGGATTGTGAAAACATATGGGAGAGAAGTGTGTGCAATTATTTTTACTGATCCTGTCTTACACTGCCATTCAGCATTGGAAGCAGTGGTGGGGAGCTGGGGGGTAGGATCCACACTCTCAAACTGGAGTCTACATTTCAAGGCTAATTCTTACTGCACAAACACTGGCGTTGCATTCTTTGGGCTTCTGATATAGTATCTGAACAGTCGCAGTTAAGTGGTTCAAAGGTTTTTTGCATAGGTAGCTGCTTTAATACGTGCAAAGTTTTAATTTCTTAAGTTGGAGATTACGAAGATGATGGAGTTTATTGACTGGGTGTTTAAGCCTGTGCATGAACTCACAAACTTACCGTGAATCTGGTCCTCCACTGACTGCCGTTTGAAGATAATCTTTGTGCAATCAAATCTTCCCATAATCCTGAACTTCTCAAACATCTCTGGGTTGAAATGTGGTATTTTTTGCTCTGTCCTCAGACAGAAGCGAAATTAAATGTATAATGAGTTCAGACAATTTCTGAAGTTCCTAACAGAATTCCGTTTTCATATTAATGCATTTCCTCCTAATGTAGTTGTCACAGCGGTGTTATTTCTGATAGTCTATGTTACCAGCCTCATTTCACATGACCATATGTTTATCTGGTAACATGTAGACCACTGCAGTCATGTCATTGTACCCTCTGGAGACATACGCTTCCTTCTTTCTTCAGCAATTAGTACGGGATTCTCTGTATTGACTTTCAAATCCACTTAAAAAAAGAAAAAAAGTTTTGCTTTCTCTGTGTTTTTTTGTTTTGGGTTTTGTTGTTGTTGTTGTTGTTGTTGTTGTTGTTGTTTGTTTCCTTTTCATTAGGCTGCATTACCTGATCTTCTTCAAATCCTTAACCTGATCAGGCAGCGGCCTCTCTTGGGTACCATTCCTGCAGTGATGTGCAGTAGGCTAAGCTCTGGATGGGAAACTGAAAACCCCAAGGAGACTGTGCATGTCCAGCAGAGCAGTGAGAGCCGTTCCTGGTATTTCTCCCATTGGATTCGCTCTTCTTCAATTAAATGAGGTTGGAGTTACAAACAGGGCCCTCACTGTTCAGCCATTCAGCTGAGAAACTACTTTCCAATCAAAAATCAAGACAGGTAAAAGAAGAGTCATCTTGTATGTTTGTTTAATAGTTCCTCAGGAGACAGGATTAAGAAAAGCTGTGATGATGCTTAGGAGTAAGAGAATTGGTAAGAAAATCCGCAGAAAAAAATACTACTTTTTCTAGATTTCTTCAACTGCCATCTGTGGCAGCCAAATATCACTTGGTTTAAGATCTGATTTAAGATCAATTCACTGTGGCACATGCAAATCTCTGCAAAAAGATTAGAAGTTTTTTCAAGGAAAACTAAATGCAGATACGCAGGTACGCTCAAAATATGTGAGGATCAGTCGTAGTGGGGACTCAGCAAGTGACGATGCTCTCACAGCTGCAAATAGTAAAGGGGTTCACATTTTCATTGGTGCTTTTGTTTCCAACTTTATCAGAAGATTCATGCCCCTTAAATTTTGAAGTTACACTAAGCCTTTCATTTGAGAGTAAAATCAAGCTAATGTTTTCCATTTTGTAACATTGTATCAATGAAGCCACAATGAGCATCACTGTTCTGATGACCTTCACATCCATATAATTTCATGTAGTTACTTTTGATATTGACAACTGACTCATTTTTTCAATCTTTCAAATCTGTGAGTAAAGGCATCTTCAGAAAATGTTGCTGCTTGCTAGTTACTTTGTGGTATATATTCTAAGTTACTACAAGGTACTTCTGCGTAAGCAGCTTTACTGTAAGTTTCCTATCTTTCTCTATCCCTAATCCTACCAGATCACTTCTCTTTTAGCTTATTACAGATATTCTGTGCCTGTAGGTCTTGGTGTGTGGGTTGAGTTATTCTGACCGATTATGTATACAGAAGGAGGTGGGAATACTGGAAGGTAGTTTCGTGATGGAAAAAAAAAATCCTGTAGTATTTGGGTTCAGTCTTACTGTAGTTTATTTTGCTGATAATCAAGGACCAGAATTTCACAGAGTCAGGGAAAATGGAGCACAATAATAGAGATTGAAAAATAGAGCATGATACAGGGACTCTACAATTTAAAAAATGGAGCAAAAGTCAGAGAAGTTGTATGGCACAAAAACAAGAAAATAATTGGGGAAATGATGGGATGTTGAGGAAGATCAGTGTGCCTCTAGAAGGCAGATTGGTTTCCTGGGTTGGGCTTCTAAGAGAGGTATGTGGCAGAAACACGACAAAGTCAGCAGTTTCACAGAAACCTGGGCCAAAGCATCTGTTGAGCCACAGATCTGTTACAAAGGATCTTTGCTTTCAGGAAACAAGCAATTATCAGGGGGGAGCTCATGTAGCCCCAGAGGTCATATAATTATCTTTAACTTAGAAAAAATGTGGATGTCCATCAACAGGGCAATATTTGAATAAATTACAGTGAAAGGAGACTTACACAACCATAGACAGTAATTCATCCATATGCATTAGGGTATATGCAGAATTATGCAGCCATAGATAGTATTTTTTATCCATATCTGCCGATGCAAATTAATGTTTAGGGTATGTTTTATCTAAGTGGCAAAAATAAATAAGTTTAGAGGGTAATATTTCACACATATAATTATATTTTTGTAAAAAAACACTTTTTTAAAATATGTCTATGAAGAGTGAAGGAAACAGGAAAAAAAAAGAGAGAAAGGCTTCAAACACTAAATTTCAAGGCCTGAAATGAATCTTCTCGGTGGGAAAGTAAGACAAAGTTGGCAAACTATCATATTTGAAGTATATCCCTTATTAATATTACTTATTAATAATATTTACTTTCTAAAAATGTAATAAAGATTATGTGAAAATATAAAAAATCAAATGTCTCCCTAGTTTCATTACTTGCTTTTAGCTTTATTCATGGTCTTTATGATATAGAATCTTTCAATTTCTTAGCAGTAAATCTGTCAAGCTTTACTCTCCTTGGATTTTATGCTTTAACATGTCTTCAAATTATTTCAATATTAGCATTTTATACCTGGTTTGTTTTGGCATAAATTGAAGGGCATGCCTAATATTTGACTATAAGTAATTGCATCAGATCTATATAATCTCTGCATTCAGGTGACATTATTATAAATATTTTTTTCATAGTAATCAAACTGACTTCCAAATTAAACCATACATTTCTTATCATATTTTTCAAATATGTGCTGTCTCTGTTCACGTCCCTATAACAAATTACCATAGACTGAGTGACTTAGAGAATAAACTATTTCTTAAAGTTCTGGAGGCTGGGAAGTCCAAAATCAAGACACCTACAGATCCTGTTCTGGTGAGGATTTACTTCCTGGTTCATAGATGACTTTCTTCTTGCTCTGCCCTCATAGGCCAAAAGGACAAGAGGACTCTCTGTGGTCTCCTTTATAAGGCACTAATCTCATTCATGAGGACCCCATGATCTAATCACCTCCCAAGCTCTTCATTCCTAACATCATCACACTGGTAATTAAAGTTTCAAATATGGATTTTGAGTGGATACAGTATTCGGTCCATAACACTGCTATCTATTTAAAAGTTTCAAGAATTATTTAAGTAATCACTGAATTTAAAAAAAAAAAAACAACAACAAATGCATAATCTTACAAGAAGCAGTTCTTTTAAGGGTATCAGAAATAATTTTATACTTAATCTATACATTTTGTAAAAAGTTATTCATGTTATATATTATGTGGGTGGTGTGTGTGTGTATGTGTGTGTGTGCACTTATATTAAAGAAGGTTAAGAACCATCGTAGAAAATTTAAATGATTTTTATGGCTAAGGGTACACTGCTACTGCTTATGATTTCTCACTTGAAGGATTATTAATGAATATGAAAGGGTTACCAAATTGAATCTATAATGATCTTTTACAATCTTCAGTTTTAATTCTCTTTGTGGAGTTGTAATTTCTATTTTATTATGCATTAAAATTAATAATAGTACATTTTAGACATTTGTTACACTTGGGTTAATATAATTATGTCGTCCCTATAACAAATGCTACCCACCACATTCCTTCAACCCCATTCATCCAAAAAATAAATTAATGGTGTTTTGAGATTATACACACACACACACACACACACACACACACACACACACATATATGTATATATAGGGGCTAAAGCTTAATTTTAGGTTACAAAACAATGCATAGATAGTATCCTTTCCTTGTGTTGAAAATATAATCAACTTTGCTGGATCCCATTCAGATGAATTAGTTCTTCATAAGCTTTGATGGGGATATCACTTAGTAGATTAATGTAACTTCAGCCCATTACACATCATGGTGGTCAAATTAATTCACTAAAACTTTGACCACATTCTGGATAGTAAACCAAGGGAAAATTAATCAGCTTGGTACTGTGCATCATATTATACTTAGAAGTGAATCATATGACTGTAAATTATGCAAATTACACCTGTGCCATTTCAAAATAGTGGCCGCTGTACTGTACAGTAGAACCACGGTAAATTCTATAATTATTAAAGTGTTTAATTATTCACCAACTCTGTTATAAAAGTATCAAATGGTTATAATAAATTGCGCAATCATGTACTTTATAACTGGAGAGTGTATACCTCGATACATTTGTTAATGAAAGCAGTTTAATTGCAACTATAAGAAATCAAGGTATTTGCAAGTGTCTTTGGCAAAATAATCCAGTAAAATAGGTGAACAACACAAATATAATTATTTTGATACATTTTAGTCTACTAAAATATCAGTAGAGAAGATATGAAATTAATTGAAACAAAACCATTTTAAATTGTGTTCAGAACATATCTCTGTGCCTTCGATTCAAAACCAAAATATTGATGTCTTCCACTGTTTCAGACTAGTTAACTTTACTGCAGAAATATCTAAACGTGACAGCCTGGAACGAGTGGAAAGCATAGCAGAATAGGGTCAAAGACCCTGTATTTCTAAGTCCAAATTTGTCCCCTGTTTTCTGTAAAACTTTCAGCAAGTTACATAATCAAATGTAATATTTTTCTTAAAATGTAAACAGAAATAGATGGATAAACTTAAAATCTGAATAAATTGCAGAATGGTAGAGAAACCCATGAAAAACATGACTTCCCTAAAACTCTTGACACACATCCATCAGTCAGAGTGTTTTAACACTATTAACATAAAAAAAGAATACCAATCAAATTTTGCTTTCCACATTGTCTATTGCTTTTTCATTATCAAACTGTAGTTCGAACATGTGCTATATTTGTGTAACACTTGCGTTTCATTACCTTCTTTAGTTATCCATCCACCCATCCTTCCATTTATTTATTCATCCATTTGTAATAGAGTTGTATCCTGAAATGTTTATGCCATTCTTTTTGAACATTCATATAAATGCTGTTCTCCTCACACTGCCTCGAGATGTATTATGATTGACTTACCGAGAATGCAGAGATAAAAGCGTAAGTACTGAAAATCTGACTATCTAAATAGACTCTTGAAAATCAAAACTAAAATGCCACATAAATTAAAAAAAAATAGCATATACTCTTTTTAAGGGAAAATAATGTAATGTTTTCAGCTATTCCTGCAGTCCTAGTAGAGACAAGCAGAATAGATTGATGGACTGAGAGATTTGAAGAGAAAGAGATGGGCCATGGTATTAGATATGGTGAGGAACTGCAAACAATAGCGTTTCACAGTGATCAAAGGGACAAAGAATAGAGAGGAATATAGCCTGCTGACCAAGATCCAATCAGCCTCAGAGAGACTAATAGAGCTGAAGCCTTATCTGCATACCACTAACTAGCACTGGGTAAACACCTCCTGTTTGCTTTACTGGCCCACTTGAGCTTTTCTTTTTGCTGTGGGGAAGATCACCAAGAATTGGTACCATATCAATTAAGGATAATGCGAGAAAACTACACCTCCATCCTGAAACTTGGCTAGGGTAATCCAGACTACCTTGTTTATACATTTGCTGCTTCTTACTTTTTTCAATCACCCAGGAAATGTAAAATTTCAGCCCAAGACTGTTTTTAACTGAGGAAGTCTCTGCTGAAGAGGAAAGAAAAAAAATCACATCTCTTTACCCATGAAACACATTGTTGCTGCTCTTTAAATAAATATATTTTGATCAATTTTATGTCAAAACCTTCATGGGACAAGGCATATAGTGATAAATAAGGTGGACAAGAATCTTGAACTCATGACAATGACTGCCTGGTTTGTGGAGTAAAAAATGAAACTTTACTTTCTCAAAATTACAGGTTGTGAGAAATGTTATGAGGATGCATATAGGTTGACATCAAATATATAAGAGGTAGGTCAAAAGAATCTGGACTGGGTGCAGAATATTCCTCTAATTTGATGAATGAGCAAAGAGTTGAGAAGTTTTGTCATTAAGATTCTCCCACGAAACCTAGCCCCAAAGTTAGTGCTACAAAATCTAGATTTCCCCAAAAGCATCAAATTGTAGTGGGTTAGTCATTATTATGAACAAACTAAAAATAAATAAATATACAAATGGGATGGGACATTAAAACAAAAGAATATGTAATAGTAAATAACAACTGGTGGAAAGAAAAAGGTTTTGAAGTTTAAGTAGGTCAGGACTTTTGTAAAAAAAGTGAGTAGTTGGTTTAGGACCGATGCATGTATCAGGAAGGATTCTTCAGAGAATCAATATGATAAATCTACATCTAGATCTAGATGTCTCTCTCTCTCCCCTCCCCCCGCCTAGATAGACAGATCTATCTATACACACGTACACACGCGCGCGCAACACACACACAACGTATGTATGTATTTGTATGCATATGTGATAAGAGATTTACTTTAAGGAATTGGTTCATGATTGTTGGGGCTGGAAAGTACAAAACCCATAAATTATGCCAACAATCTCAAAACTCAGGCAGGAGTTAATTTGGAGTCTTGAGTCCAAAACTTGGTAAGCTGGCAGACTAAAACCCTGGTAGGAACTGACACTAGTTTTGAGTCAGAATTTCTTCAGGAAACCTCTGTTGTTGTTCTCAAGCCCTTATTCTGATTGGGCGAGGTCTACTCACATTATTGAAGATAATCTCCTTAAAGTCAACTGATGAGAGATGTCAACCCCATCTACAAAATACCTCCCCTGCAACACATAGTGTTTGCTTTAATCACTGGGTACTATAGCTTAGCTAAATTGATATATAAAAGTAAACATTGCTTAGCATAAAAAGTAGAAAAGGAAGGTGTGGCAAGGGATGCTTAATCAAACTCAAAGCAAAGAAATAGATCTATTATTTTTCACATTTCTTTATCTGAAATTTCTAGTTCTAGTTTTTTATTTTATGTTCACATTCTCTTCAGTTATTTTCTAAAAACATACTTTCACTCAGTCATAATGTTCTGTGTTCTGTAGTCTTTGACTATTTTCTAATTTTGTCTTAGTATTCCTTAACGTCTGACTCACTTTGTCCCCTTAACCATAAATTTATGAAGTTTTTCACAATACTTAGATACAGAAATTCTATGTTCTGCATTTTTGGATCGTACACTAAATGTTTCAGTCATCTCATTTGAGCCACTCTCAATATTGATTTAACAAGATTAAAATTTATATTATAGGTGTACTATACTATATCGGAACTTTCCTAGTATATAAAGCACTGTTAGCATTAAAAAAAAGTTCCCATTTTATTTAAATTAGAAGTCATAAAAAATAAATACATTAAATAAAGTTAGAAACAGCTTGTATCAAGGAAAGTAAATAAAAACTGGGTACTTGATAAACATAAATTATATAATATTAATTACTAGCTTTCAGACTAGACAGTCTTATTTAATAAAAGAGTTTAAGCTAATGTAATTTTCTTCAAAGGAAACTGTGAAAATGCTTAAATAGGCATTTCACCCAAAATTAGTGTAAATGTAAATGACTTCCTAAAAACCAATTTATTTTGCTTTCTACTGATGAATTTGAATACTTATAAAGCTTCTTTATTCACTGTCATTTTTTGTTTTTATTTTTTATAAATGTGGAATGTGTTTTATTTTTAATTTTTTTAATTTTTTCAAGTTTTTATTTAAATTCCAGTTAACATATAGTGTAACATTAGTTTCTAACATTCAGTAGAGTCTAGTGATTTATCACTTACATACAACACCCAGTGCTCATCGCAAGTGCCCTCCTTATAATCCCCATCACTCATTTAACCCATTCCCCTGCCCACCTTTCCTTCAGTAACCATCCGTTTGCTCTCTACAGTTAAGAGTCTGTTTTCTGAGTTATTTGTTAAATAATTTTAGGTTACATGAGGAAATTCAGTATCACTTCAACACTGTTTAATAACATGTATACCTAAACACAGACCATGATCTTATCTGTGTGCTTCATATATGAGTCTACGATATAATGGCTAAAATGGAGTTAATGCCAAAAGAGTGATGCAAGAAGAAGAATAAACATTTTATTGTGTATACCCATTTTATTGGGTATTGACTTTGCTTGAAAACAAAGCTGAGATGTCCTCATGGTAAGCTATCAAGTAGACGTCATTGGTAGCACTATCATTCAGCCAAAGACACAAACATTGATAATTGTTAAATAATTTTTATGGCTAAAAATGGTCATGCAACCAGACTCTCAAGGTGACCTTTATGATCCCTACTTCCTGGCATTCTTGCCCTTATGTGATTTTATGTGATCCCTTGAATGTGGGTAGGACACGTGACTTGCTTCTAATCAACAGAAAATTATGAAAGTGACAGGAGATATGTGATTATGTATATGTTATTAAGTGATGGCATTACATAAAATAGAAGCATCCATCTTGATGGAGTATCTCTTTCTCTCCTTTGCTGATTTTGAACAAAGAAGTAGTTATTTTGAGAATTTCACTTGGCAAGTAACTGTGAGAGGCTCTAGTCACTGAGAAAAGAATTTGGCTGGCAGACAGCAAGATAATGAAGTCCTTAATCCTACAGTTGCAAAGAACTGAATTCTGCTAATAAACTGACTGATCTTGAAAGTGGATCCCTTCCCAGTCAAGCCTCAGATCAGACATCAGCCCCATCCTACGTGTTGAGTGAAGCCTTGTGAGATTCTAAGCCAAGGACCTAGATAAAACAATTCCTGACTCCTGCTTTACAACAAAACTTTGAGATAATGAATGTGTATTGTTTTAAGCTGCTGATTTTGTGGAAATATCTATTACAGCAATAGATAACTAACAGAGCTCCTCAATTTTCCATTTTAGGTTTTTCATTAAGAGTGACATCTGGCTGATACCCAGTCACATAATGTTCCTCACTGTCACTTTAAAATGTTTATAAGGTACTGAAAAAGATAATCCATACTCATATACAGAAATATACCACAATCCTGAAACATAAACAAAAACATCCTATATGTTTCTAAACAGAATCTTGCTTACATATAAATTGCAATGACAAGTGTAAACTTCAATGGCTTAAAACAATATTTACTGTATCACTCCTAAGCCCATAGCTGTTTTAGACACTCTCCAGAAATAGAATAGACCAGCCCCTCCCACCCTAAAATTATTTCAGATGTTAAGACAGATGATACCGCACATAGAAAAAAGAGGGTACAAAATTTATTACTTATCAAATGAAATTTTCTGGTAGGAGCAGGGTAGGGAAGCCTTCCATGCTGGTTTACAAATGGTTCAAGAAGGCACGGAAAGGAGGCTGGATTGAGGTTTTTATGGTGGTTAGGGAATGGGTCAAGGGTGTGTTTCTTGTGTGCAGTCATAGGCTTATATGGTTTCAAATCCTGTCAGTCCCACTGGAGGGGACGCACAGATATTCTTATCAGCTTTCCCAGATTTTAGGCAAAAGGGAAAGAGACAGAGTTGTGGTTTAAAAGTTATCAGCAGTTGGGGCACCTGGGTGGCTAAGTCAATTAAGCAACTGACTCCAGCTCAGATCATGATCTCATGGTTTGTTAATTCGAGCCCCATGTCGGGATCTTTGCTGACAGCTCAGAGCCTGGAGCCCGTTTCGGATTCTGTGTCTCCCTCTCTCTCTGCCCCTCCCCTGCTCATGCTTGTCTCTCTTTCCTTCAAAAATAAATAAACATTAAAAAAATTTAAAAAATTAAAATAAAAGTTATCAGCAGTTAAATATATATACATATAAAAAATGGAGTCAGATAGTGAAGGAGTAAGACGTCATTATCTTTCTTTATTATAGTAAGTTCAGTGGCTTTTTCTGGTTTCACCTCTGCTCTCTCACATGTCTGTAGTTGCCTGCAGGCAGCTCTATTGACTGCTGATCTTCAATGGACATTTTTGGAAAATGGAGCTTTCCTCCAGCATTATCCCAGAGTAATGGAAGGGACTCAACCGGGAGAGTTGAAACATTCAGATATTTGAGCTATGGCTTGGAACTGGAAACCTGCCACTTTATATTATATTAGCTATAAATAAATCATGAGGCCAACTTGGATTCAAAAAGTGGAAGAGACTCCTTTTCTTGATGTAAAGCATTTCCAAATCAAATTGCAAGGGAACATGATCACGAAAGTGGAATAATTAGTCATTTTTGTTAACAATCTACTATAGAGTTGAATAGAGGAAAAAATTAAATTATCCATGTTTCATTTTAAGGCATACAAATTTCAGCACATGGAATTGAACTGAAACAAGAGAAAAAGTTATAATTTACACCTCACATTCAGTTCCCTAATCCATAAAATCAAGATGATTGTAACCAAAGATATGAGTGACCATCTTTTTGCAATGCTAGTTGATAAACTAATTTTCAATCACTCAGAAGCTTTCTTCCTTGAAAAAATACTGAATCGTAGTAAACAGTAAATAGTGACCCAAATTATTTTAAGTTAACCTATTTAGAAATAGTACTTTCCATGGAAAATACTTGTGCAAAGCAGAAGTAGGGGACAGTGAGATTTACAGAATTCTTAATTAAACTAAGAGGTTGTAGCACAAAGAGGAAGATTCCTACAAGCAGTGTATCAAAGGATTGCATTTTCTCATGCATTTTACCAATTCAGAGAATTAGAAAGTGAGGACACAGTTGTAATGATTCCCCCATCTTTGTAGTGCATGTTTGGACCATGATAATATGGGTTAAAAAGTGCAAACTTAATTGGCTGCATCTAAACCTTCCCAGAACATCTAATTTAATAAAGAATCTCACTCTAATATTAGAAGTTAAATCGAAGCCAACTTCAGGCCTACATTCTGTCCATTGGGAAGTAGAATGCTATAACTGATCCCACTTTATCCAAAAATTAATCACATGATACATATATCATTAAAGAATTTCTGAAAAGTAATTTCAACATAACGGACTGGATTATTTTAGAAGAAAGAAAATACCATAATTTGAGATAAAGAGAATTCTGAACATGGCTATTAATCTATTACACAGTAACATAACTTAATGGTAAATCACTAGCTGAAGTCTATTGAAAATTGAAAAAAAAGAAGATAATGTCCACAAATTATTTAATGATGTCCCAGAAGAAGTAGAAAAATAATGAATAAAATGGATATTGGTAAATTATTTTAAATAAGAGAGGATATGTGTGTCTTCTTGGAAACAATGCAAGTAGCTAATATATCATTAGAATATATACGATACTATATGAGCTTGGTGCACAAGTCTGTTAGAATATAAAATTATAGAAGTCAATAGCTATCACATAGATTGCCAGAAATAAAACAGAAATTAAGTGTGTTTAGAAGTAGGTAGAAACTGAAACGGAATGAATATTCCACACACCAAAAAACCCCAAATAATAGGCCTTTCCCAGAAGTTCATTCACCTACAAATGTGCAATACTGATTTTTAAAAAAGCACAATATAATTGGATACTTGTCTAAAAATGATTCTAAATCAAATTCTCATTCAAATCTACTCTATTACAATAAATCTAATGTATTTTTAAATTACACAAAGTTATTCTTAACTTTCAATACAAGCACAAATAAATAGCAAACCAAATATATTTTTAACAAATGTAGACTAGTTGTTCTACCATAGACTTAAGTAGATTCTTTATAAAAAATAAAACAATGTTGTACTGAAACAAAAACTATGTCTATTAAATCAATGCAAATAGTAGAAATTCTAGTTTTAGAGCATTTTGTTAAATACACAGAGGATACACACATACTCAAACATCCATGCATACATAGACCTAGACACTAACAGGACTAGAATATAACAGTACTTTAGAATGGATATTATTTTTGTACATTATATAAACAATAAGTAACATAATGTTATTGTGATGTTAAGGGAATTCATGAAACAGTATGATTCATTCATTGCATATGCTGAGACTTCAGATGATTTAAATATTCTTCTTTATATTCTTTGTTTTTTTTCATTTTTCTACAATGACTGGAACACACATTTACACTTCCATTTCAGAAAGAAAACCCAGAAAATATTTAAAGTAACTTGAATGCTGAATTAAAAATACTGAAGAACATATTTACACTAGAAACATTCCAAGTGTAGTTTTATTAATTATCTGAAAAAATATTAAACAAAGAGACCCAATAATTTTGCAGCTACATTAGAAAATATGCTTGCAGACTTCCATGGTATGAGAGTGTTCAATATATTTATCTTTTTCCTTACTTACAGTCAATTCATATAGATGCATAGAAGGAAAAAAAAAGAGGTTTGCAAAGGGAAAATTTTCCTAGGAAGTAAAATAAATATAAATGTTCTGGAATTGGGAATCGTTCCATAAACAGTTCTTAAAGGCTGATTAAGAATCCTTTCAGAGACAACCGAGGTCAAATGTCTTTCCATAATAGCACTAAAACAGTATTTTTGCCTTCATGTTTGTTCCCTTATAATTGTAGAGTGGAATTATCTCAAAGACATGACTCATGATGGGATAATTACTTTTATGACTTACAGAATGAGTGTGGTATTGTGTGTTGTGTATCCTTATGTGCATTCTTATGTTTCTTAAAATATTCTGAGGTAGCCAATGGATGGATGGATGGACAGACATCATTTCCAGAAATTAACTACATTTGCTTTCGGAATTCTCACTGTGCTCTTACCATTTTCAGTTACAACTACTATGGTCTCTGTAATATCATTATTGTTGAATATTTATATATACATGCATATAGATAGTATTGAAATATTTTTAAATATTGGGGGAACTTTTATGTGTCTGAGCCTGTTACTGCTTTTAGAATTTTAGAATATATTTTCTTATAGTTAAGAATAAATATGTGGCATAAAAAGGGAGATTAAATGACCTACTTTTTCAACTCACTGTTGTAACATCTATGTATAAATTTTCTTAGAAAAGATAAAATCAACAGAGATAAAAGATAAAATCAGAGATCTCTATTGAAAATGCAGAGATGTCTCTTATATCATATTTTCAAAAGAGAAATTAAAAAGCCCCCGTCTTAGTTAAAAGCTGTTACATCATTATAAAATGATTAATAATGAATGCATAATAATTATGAAATGGAGCTAGAATAGGAAACATACACACGTGCACATATGCATACCACCTGAAGTTCTCCTGCAACTAATCTAATTAGTGAAAGTACTACTCAGTTATACCTTACATACATAATTTACTCTTAATTTTATAAACTACATAATTAAGTTCACTTTATATTTGACATTTGGCTAGCATACTTTGTTTGAAAGAGTAAAAGTAAAAAGTAATGTCGTAAGTAATGATTTTATTGTGGTTTCCAATATAGACATTAAAATCTACTCACGCTGGAAAAATATATAAAAATATACTATGCATTTAGATTATTTTGAATGTAGGACTAGTCAATCTCTAACAAATATTGAATAGAAATTAAAGTCACAAATAATTTTTTAAAAGAACAGTGTAACATGCTCTAGCTTGAAGAAAGATTAACTTTCATTTGTCTCTGGTTTTGTCTCCAACATATTACTCCATCGTCTCATTATCCATTGCTGCTCCCATTGCGATAGTGTTACATGATGTTTGCTAGAGAATGAAACCATTCCTCTCTATTCTTTCCAAAATTCCACCTCACTCTAGAGGGTCCTGCTTCCAAAACAGTTGCAGCTTTTACTGACGATACAGATATTTTTGTGTTCGATTTCAATGCCCTAAAAATATTTTATTCAAAGAGCTCATTTTAATTTTTATTCACACTTTATTTTAGATCTTTGTACAAGCACTTTTGCACATCCTTAGTCTAATAACTTTGTACCACAGGACAAAGCAATCTGAATACTCAGTATTGAGCATCTCAGAATTCTTCCTCTGACACCCTGCCCCTTAATTCTTTGAGCCAAACTTGTGCTTTGTTTGGGCTTTTCCCATATGTTGAGTCATTGCTGGATGGTTCTTCTAATTGTTCATGTCTAAATAGTCACCCTAATTGGTATTTACCCAAAAAATACAAAACACTGATTCAAAGGGATAGATACAACCCCTCTGTTTATTGCGGCATTATTTACAATAGCCAAACTATGGAAGCAGCTCACGAGTCATATATATATATATATATGGAATTTATATATATGGAATTATATGGAATTTATATATATATATGAAACATGTGGAATATATATATATATAATGTAATATTACTCATCTATAAAAAGAATGAAATCTTGCCATTTGCAACAACATAGAGCTAGGGAGTATAATGCTAAGCAATTAAGCAAAATAAGTCAGGCAGCGAGAGATAAATACTACATGACTTCACTTATATGTGGAATTGAAGAAATAAAACAAGGAGCAAAGAAAAAAGAGAGAGAGAAAGAGAAATCAAGAAATATACTCACCTATAGAGACCAAACTGATGGTTACCGGAGGGGAGGTGCATGGGGGGATGGATGAAACAGGTGATGGGGATTAAAGCGTACACTTACCAAGATGCAAAATAATAATAATAATAATAATAATAATAATCACCTTATTGAACTAGTGAACATTACAAATGCTCCAAAAATTCATATATATATATATATATATATATATATATATATATATATAAATAAATTCTAGGTAAACACTATGTACACTTAATATTTAAAAGAAAGAGAATTTAGTGCAAATGTTTTTTTATTTTTTTTTTAATTTTGAGAGATAGCGAGAGAGAGAGAGAGAGAGAGAGAGAGAGAGAGAGAGAGAGAATCAGTGGGGGAGGGGCAGAGAGTGGACTCTGTGCTGACAGCAGCAAGCCCAATGCAGGGGTTGAACCATGAGATCATGACCTGAGCCGAAGTCAGATGCTCAACAAACTGAGGTACCCAGGAGCCCCAAGAGTCTAGTGCAATTGTAAATTGGTTTTGAAGCAACTCTGAAAACAGTATGGAATTTCCTCAAAAATTTAAAAGTAGAACTACCCTATGGCTCAGCAATTGTGCTGTTAGGTATTTATCCAAAGGATACAAAAATGCAGATTTGAAAGGACACATGCACCCCAATGTTTATAGTAGCATTATCAACAATAGCCAAATTATGGAAAGAGCCCAAATGTCCATTAACTGATAAGTAGATAAAGAAGATGTGGTATATATATACAATGGAACATTATTCAACCATAAAAAAAAGAAGGACATCTCACCATTTGCAAGGACATGGATGGAGCTGGAGACTATTATACTAAGTGAAATAAGTCATGGAGCGAAACACAGATAACATGATTTCACTCATATATGAAATTTAAGAAACAAAACATGAACATACAGAAAAAAAAGAGAGGCAATTAATAAAACAGACTCTTAACTATATACAGTAAATTGAGGGTTGCTGAAGGGGAACTGAGCAGGGGGATGGGCTAAATGGGTGATAGGTATTAGGGAGGGCACTTGTGATGAGCACGGGTGTTTTTTATAAATGATGAATCACTAAATATTATGCCTGAAATGAATGATAAAAAAAGAAAAAAGAAAAGAAAAGAAAAGAAAAGAAAAGAAAAGAAAAGAAAAGAAAAGAAAAGAAAAGAAAAGAAAAGGAAGGGAAGGGAAGGGAAGGGAAGGGAAGGGAAGGGAAGAGAAGAAAAAAGAAAGAAGAAAGAAGAAAAAAGAAAAAAGAAAAGAAAGAAAAGAGAAAATAGAAAATAGCATCTAATTACCCCGAGTCGCTAGGAGTTAGCAAGTTATTTTGGGACTTGTGTTTTAATGAATACATAAATGTAATTATGTATCTGTCTTTTAAGTTTTTTGGTGTGTGAAAAATACCATTCTAAAGCAGGTATAATCTTCCTTGTTTAACTATAGTTGCTATATTTTACTTGTTTTTGTTGTTGTTTATTACTGTTTGAATATTTGTTTTTATGCTTTGATTTGATAACATCATATGAAAAGTTCAGATTATCTAACAGTTTAGAACACATATGGATCACCTCTTGGCTCATGTTTTCAATGATTATTTTACTAAATTATAGGTACACATCAAGCACTAAAAATGATAGCTACTAATAGAAAGATGTTCAAATTCTTTTTAAGTTCATTTATTTATTTTGAGAGATAGAGTGAGCGTGCATGTGGCTATATGTACACGTGTGCATGAGGGGCAGAGAGAGAGAGGGAGAGAGAGAATCACAAGTGGGCTCCAAGCTTAGTCCTGAGTGATGAGGGGCTGGATCTCAGGACCATGAGTTCATGACCTGAGCTGAGATCAAGAGTCAGACGCTTAACTGACTGAGCCACCCAGGTCCCCCCAAAAAATCAATTATTTAATTTGTCTTTATTAAGTTTTCAAATGTAAATCTGAAACATAAAATACGTAGTATTAATATTGGTTATAAAATAATACAATACATGCTCTGAGCTCATCACAAAAACTAGAAAATCACCAACACCATGGAAATTATTACTTATATTAATGCTAGATTTGCTTTGCCAACATTTTTTGTTAAAACTTTAAAAATTTATCTTCACACATTAGATAATCCTATATACTTGTTTCATGTCATTGTTTTTTTCTTGTTAAAATATTTTTTAAATGATTGGTTTGACATTTGAGTTTATATACAAGACAGGAGTAGTTTTTTCCTTAAGAATTTGATCAAATATGTAAAGGTATTTGCCTCGTTCTGCTTTTTTTTTCTTTCTTTGCAGGAATCTTCCTAAATATTTCTAAAATTTGTTTATAATTGCTCTATAGCATTTTACTTATTTCTAAGTTAGTTTTATTAAGCTCTTTAGGGACTGTTAGACTTTCAACTATTCAAGAGATAGAGGAAGAGCCCAGGAGTAGTAGGTAGAATGAAAACAAAAGTTGTTTTCTTTTTTACTGAGGGATGCTTAGTTATGAAATGTGTATACTTAATGTATACAACTTGATAAGTTTGGAAGTAAGTATGGACCTATAAAACCATCTACACCAAAATCTACATCAAAAATATATCTATCACATCTAAAAGTTTCTTCCCTCCTATCTATTATGACTATTACTTTTATGTTTTTATCCAAAGGTTTGCATTAATACATAATTTTACCAATATTATGACCTTTATTTATGATATGCGAATACAAATTTATGAGATAATAATTACAGTGAAAGGCAACACATGATTATAGTTTTCTACAAGTTTATTATGAAACTTGTTATTGAAAAAGGGTTATATTACAGAGATAATAAAGTTGTCTATTTAAATTGTGGGCATTTAGAAAGTGCTGATATGCTAGCAATGTTTGCTCAATCTGCATTAAATACATAGTGTTTCTGAAATGGCCAGAAGTATACCATTGGCTGTAATTTGGAAAAATCTGTGTTACTCTTCTGGGTACACAGAATTTTTGTGAACTTGGTAGAGGTATTATTTCAATATGTAAAATCAGGAAATAAATATAATAATCACTATGCATCTCACTGTTCTGCCATCTAATAGAATACCTAATAGAGATGGCATTAATTATGCATAAATTGCATGAATGAATGACTGAATCTCATGAGAACTACTTTTCACTAAACATATGGTATACTTATTGATTATATAAAGTCTGTTAAAATTTTTCAAGGGCATTATATTAGTGTAAACAAAATAAGTTTATTATGCTATTAAATGTGACAGTCAATATATTCTTCTCAGATTTCTGTTTTTTTTTTAATTTTTTAATGTTTATTTATTTTTGAGAGAGAGGGAAACAGAATGCGAGTGGGGAAGGGGCAGAGAGAGAGGGAGACACAAAATCCGAAGCAGGCTCCAAGCTCTGAGCTGTCAGCACAGAGCCCAACGTGGGGCTCAAACTCACAGAGCTGTGAGATCATGACCTGAGCCGAAGTCGGACGCTCGACCGACTGAGCTACCCAGGTGCCCCTGAGATTTCTCTTGTTTTAAGATTTGGAGTCACATCCTGGTAAACGCATAGCTAAATGAGGCTAGAAGTTGTCCCTGTGCTGGTATATAAGATTTTAATTCAGACCTGCAGAGCATATTATTCAGGTTACATGGCTCATTAATACACACAAATGCTTTGGTCAAGTATTTAAATCTACTCCAGAGTTGACTGTGGCCCAAATTTTGGATTTTAGACTTTAAAGATTAAAATAAATATATATTAATTTGGACAGTTTAGATTACCTAAGAATGTTTCAGGATGCCTTCTATTTATCATGAAATGAAAGCCACAAGATTTAAGAAAAGATTGGAATTATCAGTATAAATCCAAAACTGGTTTAAAAAAAAAATACGCCTCAGTGTTGATCAGCGTGCAGAGCTGACTTAATGGGGTGATTAAGAATTGCCGTTGGTTCTAACTGAATTACATTCAAGCCAACAGAAGCCAGTAAAATCACCCAAGAAACATGTAGTGGTTGTCAAACAGAACTATGCTTGACTGTAAACAACATAACACTTTGAACACAGATTTCTAGAACTGCCCAAATAGGCTTCATGGCTCATGGTAGAATCTACCAACTTTTAGCCAGGTTTTCATGCTAAACAAGTAGCAGTTTCCAACAAATGTACTTTGTATGAATATGTGAGGGCAGGTGGAAGGAAGGAGGGAGGTAGAAAAAGTAGAACAACAAATAGCATATAGGGCTTTTCTGTAATCCTGGTAAAGGAAGGTCCTGCTGGCTTTAAGATCTACAGAACTCAGAAAGATTCCCCAGGATAGATTGGTATCAACACTATGTGTCCTTTACTTAGGCTATTAAAGTCGGTTTCTGTGAGGTTCATAGCATCAGGGTGAAAACAGTTATATACAGATAAAACTAGTAGTTATGTTGGGCCCTTGGACATTACAATAAGTACCTAACTATGTTCTTCAAAAATGTTGTACATAGTGTTGTTTTTTTGACCTATACAATACATTTTCCATAGGATTTAACTGCTCCAAATTGGCCAATAGTATAAAAATAAATTCAGAGCTTATGCATATATTTATCATACTGATAAACGATGAAACCAGATACCTAAGCATGACATTCAGAGATAGACTGCTACTAGATTGCATATAGTAACACACCAATCAAGCGACAAAAGTTTGCTTGATAGTTCAATATCAATCATTATGTGCACCATATTAATGAAAAGGTATTGAGGCAATGTTTGTTTTCCACTTAAATTACCTGAAATGCCAATCAGGGCCATTTAAGATAATCAATAAAGAATTTATGCCACATTATACATGTTGCCTAGAAAATCACAATTATGAAGCAAGCTCTAGATTTTAACTAATATTAAAAAAAAATCCTTCCAAAGGCAGATACTTATGTTTGGTATTCAATCAACTTAATGCTTTCTAAATCCAGAAATAATACTTACAAATTCCTACACATACAGCAAATGTCTAGCATGGTTTTGTTCTTATTATTTTCAAATATATACCATAACTGAATGTAAATAAATACTAAATCAATATATATCAAGCTTCTTATATTTTCCTAAATGTATTCTTGTCCATGTTAGAAACGAAGTAGGATAAAAACAACTGATGGTTGTATATCCATATAAAGTAGAACTTTAAAAAAAATTTTTTTAATGTTTTATTTATTTTTGAGACAGAGAGAGACAGAGCATGAACAGGGGAGGGTCAGAGAGAGAGGGAGACACAGAATCTGAAGCAGGCTCCAGGCTCTGAGCTGTCAGCACAGAGCCCGACGCGGGGCTCAAACCCACGGACTGTGAGATCATGACCTGAGCCAAAGTCGGATGCTTAACCGACTGAGCCACCCAGGCGCCCCAAGTAGAAATTGTTAAGATAGTTTATTTTAAACTACTTGTTTTCCAGTTTGTTCTTGAGTATTAGTGTTTTGCATGTATGCAGTAAAATTCAGATGATACTAGTTAAGCTTAAATTCTAAGCCCATTTTTCACATTCTGTAAAAGTCTTTATCAAATTACTGGGTATAATTGACAATTGAAAATGAACTGAAATATTAAGGCACTGATTAATATAAATCACAGCTAATTTGCAACTTAAAATAGCATTTTTTTTTTATGAAATTTATTGACAAATTGGTTTCCATACAACACCCAGTGCTCATCCCAAAAGGTGCCCTCCTCAATACCCATCACCCACCCTCCCCTCCCTCCCACCCCCCATCAACCCTCAGTTTGTTCTCAGTTTTTAACAGTCTCTTATGCTTTGGCTCTCTCCCACTCTAACCTCTTTTTTTTTTTTTTTCCTTCCCCTCCCCCATGGGTTCCTGTTAAGTTTCTCAGGATCCACATAAGAGTGAAACCATATGGTATCTGTCTTTCTCTGTATGGCTTATTTCACTTAGCATTACACTCTCCAGTTCCATCCACGTTGCTACAAAGGGCCATATTTCATTTTTTCTCATTGCCACATAGTATTCCATTGTGTATATAAACCACAATTTCTTTATCCATTCATCAGTTGATGGACATTTAGGCTCTTTCCATAATTTGGCTATTGTTGAGAGTGCTGCTATGAACATTGGGGTACAAGTGCCCCTATGCATCAGTACTCCTGTATCCCTTGGATAAATTCCTAGCAGTGCTATTGCTGGGTCATAGGGTAGGTCTATTTTTAATTTTCTGAGGAACCTCCACTCTGCTTTCCAGAGCGGCTGCACCAATTTGCATTCCCACCAACAGTGCAAGAGGGTTCCCGTTTCTCCACATCCTCTCCAGCATCTATAGTCTCCTGATTTGTTCATTTTGGCCACTCTGACTGGCGTGAGGTGATACCTGAGTGTGGTTTTGATTTGTATTTCCCTGATAAGGAGCGACGCTGAACATCTTTTCATGTGCCTGTTGGCCATCTGGATGTCTTCTTTAGAGAAGTGTCTATTCATGTTTTCTGCCCATTTCTTCACTGGGTTATTTGTTTTTCGGGTGTGGAGTTTGGTGAGCTCTTTACAGATTTTAGATACTAGCCCTTTGTCCGATATGTCATTTGCAAATATCTTTCCCATTCCGTTGGTTGCCTTTTCGTTTTGTTGGTTGTTTCCTTTGCTGTGCAGAAGCTTTTTATCTTCATAAGGTCCCAGTAATTCACTTTTGCTTTTAATTCCCTTGCCTTTGGGGATGTGTCAGGTAAGAGATTGCTACGGCTGAGGTCAGAGAGGTCTTTTCCTGCTTTCTCCTCTAAGGTTTTGATGGTTTCCTGTCTCACATTTAGGTCCTTTATCCATTTTGAGTTTATTTTGTAAATGGTGTGAGAAAGTGGTCTAGTTTCAACCTTCTGCATGTTGCTGTCCAGTTCTCCCAGCACCATTTGTTAAAGAGGCTGTCTTTTTTCCATTGGATGTTCTTTCCTGCTTTGTCAAAGATGAGTTGGCCATACGTTTGTGGGTCTAGTTCTGGGGTTTCTATTCTATTCCATTGGTCTGTGTGTCTGTTTTTGTGCCCATACCATGCTGTCTTGATGATGACAGCTTTGTAGTAGAGGCTAAAGTCTGGGATTGTGATGCCTCCTGCTTTGGTCTTCTTCTTCAGAATTCCTTTGGCTATTCGGGGCCTTTTGTGGTTCCATATGAATTTTAGGATTGCTTGTTCTAGTTTCGAGAAGAATGCTGGTGCAATTTTGATTGGGATTGCATTGAATGTGTAGATAGCTTTGGGTAGTATTGACATTTTGACAATATTTATTTTTCCAATCCATGAGCAGGGAATGTCTTTCCATTTCTTTAAGTCTTCTTCAATTACCTTCATAAGCTTTCTATAGTTTTCAGCATACAGATCCTTTACATCTTTGGTTAGATTTATTCCTAGGTATTTTATGCTTCTTGGTGCAATTGTGAATGGGATCATTTTCTTTACTTGTCTTTCTGTTGCTTCATTGTTAGTGTATAAGAATGCAACTGATTTCTGAACATTGATTTTGTATCCTGCAACTTTGCTGAATTCATGTATCAGTTCTAGCAGACTTTTGGTGGAGTCTATCGGATTTTCCATGTATAATATCATGTCATCTGCAAAAAGCGAAAGCTTGACTTCATCTTTGCCAATTTTGATGCCTTTGATTTCCTTTTGTTGTCTGATTGCTGATGCTAGAACTTCCAGCACTATGTTAAACAACAGCGGTGTGAGTGGGCATCCCTGTCGTGTTCCTGATCTCAGGGAAAAAGCTCTCAGTTTTTCCCCGTTGAGGATGATGTTAGCTGTGGGCTTTTCATAAATGGCTTTTATGATCTTTAAGTATGTTCCTTCTATCCCGACTTTCTCAAGGGTTTTTATTAAGAAAGGGTGCTGGATTTTGTCAAAGGCCTTTTCTGTATCGATTGACAGGATCATATGGTTCTTCTCTTTTTTTTTGTTAATGTGATGTATCACGTTGATTGATTTGCGAATGTTGAACCAGCCCTGCAGCCCAGGAATGAATCCCACTTGATCATGGTGAATAATTCTTTTTATATGCTGTTGAATTCGATTTGCTAGTATCTTATTGAGAATTTTTGCATCCATATTCATCAGGGATATTGGCCTGTAGTTCTCTTTTTTTACTGGGTCTCTGTCTGGTTTAGGAATCAAAGTAATACTGGCTTCATAGAATGAGTCTGGAAGTTTTCCTTCCCTTTCTATTTCTTGGAATAGCTTGAGAAGGATAGGTATTATCTCTGCTTTAAACGTCTGGTAGAACTCCCCTGGGAAGCCGTCTGGTCCTGGACTCTTATTTGTTGGGAGATTTTTGATAACCGATTCAATTTCTTCGCTGGTTATGGGTCTGTTCAAGCTTTCTATTTCCTCCTGATTGAGTTTTGGAAGAGTGTGGGTGTTCAGGAATGTGTCCATTTCTTCCAGGTTGTCCAATTTGTTGGCATATAATTTTTCATAGTATTCCCTGATAATTGTTTGTATCTCTGAGGGATTGGTTGTAATCATTCCATTTTCATTCATGATTGTATCTATTTGGGTCATCTCCCTTTTCTTTTTGAGAAGCCTGGCTAGAGGTTTGTCAATTTTGTTTATTTTTTCAAAAAACCAACTCTTGGTTTCGTTGATCTGCTCTACAGTTTTTTTAGATTCTATATTGTTTATTTCTGCTCTGATCTTTATTATTTCTCTTCTTCTGCTGGGTTTAGGCTGCCTTTGCTGTTCTGCTTCTATTTCCTTTAGGTGTGCTGTTAGATTTTGTATTTGGGATTTTCTTGTTTCTTGAGATAGGCCTGGATTGCAATGTATTTTCCTCTCAGGACTGCCTTCGCTGCGTCCCAAAGCGTTTGGATTGTTGTATTTTCATTTTCGTTTGTTTCCATATATTTTTTGATTTCTTCTCTAATTGCCTGGTTGACCCACTCATTCGTTAGTAGGGTGTTCTTTAACCTCCACGCTTTTGGAGGTTTTCCAGACTTTTTCCTGTGGTTGATTTCAAGCTTCATAGCATTGTGGTCTGAAAGTATGCATGGTATAATTTCAATTCTTGTAAACTTATGAAGGGCTGTTTTGTGACCCAGTATATGATCTATCTTGGAGAATGTTCCATGTGCACTCGAGAAGAAAGTATATTCTGTTGCTTTGGGATGCAGAGTTCTAAATATATCTGTCAAGTCCATCTGATCCAATGTCTCATTCAGGGCCCTTGTTTCTTTATTGACTGTGTGTCTAGATGATCTATCCATTTCTGTAAGTGGGGTGTTAAAGTCCCCTGCAATTACCACATTCTTATCAATAAGGTTGCTTCTGTTTATGAGTAATTGTTTTATATACTTGGGGGCTCCGGTATTCGCCGCATAGACATTTATAATTGTTAGCTCTTCCTGATGGATAGACCCTGTAACTATTATATAATGTCCTTCTTCATCTCTTGTTACAGCCTTTAATTTAAAGTCTAGTTTGTCTGATATAAGTATGGCTACTCCAGCTTTCTTTTGGCTTCCAGTAGCATGATAAATAGTTCTCCATCCCCTCACTCTGAATCTAAAGGTGTCCTCAGGTCTAAAATGAGTCTCTTGTAGACAGCAAATAGATGGGTCTTGTTTTTTTATCCATTCTGATACCCTATGTCTTTTGGTGGGCGCATTTAATCCGTTTACATTCAGTGTTATTATAGAAAGATACGGGTTTAGAGTCATTGTGATGTCTGTATGTTTTATGCTTGTAGTGTTGTCTCTGGTACTTTGTCTCACAGGGTCTCCCTTAGGATCTCTTGTAGGGCTGGTTTAGTGGTGACAAATTCCTTCAGTTTTTGTTTGTTTGGGAAGACCTTTATCTCTCCTTCTATTCTAAATGACAGACTTGCTGGATAAAGGATTCTCGGCTGCATATTTTTGCTGTCTAGCACCCTGAAAATCTCGTGCCAATTCTTTCTGGCCTGCCAAGTTTCAAAAGAGAGATCAGTCACGAGTCTTATAGGTCTCCCTTTATATGTGAGGGCACGTTTACCCCTTGCTGCTTTCAGAATTTTCTCTTTATCCTTGTATTTTGCCAGTTTCACTATGATATGTCGTGCAGAAGATCGATTCAAGTTACGTCTGAAGGGAGTTCTCTGTGTCTCTTGGATTTCAATGCCTTTTTCCTTCCCCAGTTCAGGGAAGTTCTCAGCTATTATTTCTTCAAGTACCCCTTCGGCACCTTTCCCTCTCTCTTCCTCCTCTGGAATACCAATTATGCGTATATTATTTCTTTTTAGTGTATCACTTAGTTCTCTAATTTTCCCCTCATACTCCTGGATTTTTTTATCTCTTTTTTTCTCAGCTTCCTCTTTTTCCATAACTTTATCTTCTAGTTCACCTATTCTCTCCTCTGCCTCTTCCATCCGAGCTGTGGTGGTTGCATTTTGTTTTGCATTTCATTTAAAGCGTTTTTTCAGCTCCTCGTGACTGTTCCTTAGTCCCTTGATCTCTGTAGCAAGAGATTCTCTGCTGTCCTGTATACTGTTTTCCAGCCCAGCGATTAATTTTATGACTATTATTCTAAATTCACTTTCTGTTATATTATTTAAATCCTTTTTGATCAGCTCATTAGCTGTTGTTATTTCCTGGAGATTCTTCTGAGGGGAATTCTTCCGCTTGGTCATTTTGGATAGTCCCTGGTGTGGTGAGGACCTGCAGGGCACTTCCCCTGTGCTGTGGTGTATAACTGGAGTTGGTGGGCGGGGCCGCAGTCAGTCCTGATGTCTGCCCCCAGCCCATCGCTGGGGCCACAGTCAGACTGGTGTGTGCCTTCTCTTCCCCTCTCCTAGGGGCGGGATTCACTGTGGGGTGGCGTGGCCCGTCTGGGCTACTTGCACACTGCCAGGCTTGTGATGCTGGGGATCTGGCATATTAGCTGGGGTGGGAAGGCAAGGTGCACGGCGGGAGGGGGGGCAGGCTTAGCTCGCTTCTCCTTAGGTGATCCACTTCAGGAGGGGCCCTGTGGCAGCCGGAGGGAGTCAGATCTGCTGCCGGAGGTTTGGCTCCGCAGAAGCACAGAGTTGGGTGTTTGCGTGGAGCGAGCAATTTCCCTGGCCGGAACCGGTTCCCTTTGGGATTTTGGCTGGGGGATGGGCGGGGGAGATGGCGCTGGCGAGCGCCTTTGTTCTCCGCCAAACTGAGCTCTGTCGTCCGGGGGCTCCGCAGCTCACCCTCCCTTTGTCCTCCGGCCTTCCCGCTTTCCGAGCAGAGCTGTTAACTTATGACCTCCCAGACGCTAAGTCGTGCTTGCTGTCGGAACACAGTCCGTCAGGCCCCTCCGCTTTTGCAAGCCGGACTCGGGGGCTCTGCTTGGCCGGCGAGCCGCCCCTCCGCCCCGGCTCCCTCCCGCCAGTCCGTGGAGCGCGCACCGCCTCGCCGCCCTTCCTACCCTCTTCCGTGGGCCTCTCGTCTGCACTTGGGTCCGGTGACTCCGTTCTGCTAATCCTCTGGCGGTTTTCTGGGTTATTTAGGCAGGTGTAGGTGGAATCTAAGTGATCAGCAGGACGCGGGGTGAGCCCAGCGTCCTCCTACGCCGCCATCTTCCTCCACTCCTCTTAAAATAGCATTTTGAATCAAAATCTTGTGTTAATTTCTGTATGTACAAACCTCTGTCTATAAAGAAACATAAATTCATTCTCATACACACCATACATGTGCATGTACACAAACATATATGTACTCATTTATTTCTAAATGACTTAAAGATGGTTTTAGTATTGCTATTTTGCAAATAAGTGAATGAAATTTAGATTTGTTAAACATTTTTTTTTTAACATAGCAACCACACATTCAGACCAAGTTCTACTGCTGAGAACATCTGGGTCTTTTTAGTACCTCACCTGCCTCTTCTTAAAATCATATCTATGTGGTTAAATCTAAGAGGTGGTATTTGAATTTGTTTCTGATTTGATGCAAACAGAATTGGATCTTATTGTAATCCCAGAGACTGCATGTATTAGAATTTATTGCTCACATAAAAAGAACAGGAAATTATTTGAATAAAAATGAGGACCATGGTATTATGGTAATGTATAGTATGTGTTTCTTATTCAAAATCTGATAATCTTTGTCAAATATACATTTTGGGGCTCTGTAATTAACTTAATTTCACAAGAAAAATGACATACTTGGTATTTTTTCTAAATAAAACTTTTAATTTAACTTTCCTGAACTTAAAAAAAAATGATTAAGGTTATTTCTTACCTTTCTTAAGACACTTCTTGCTTTTTCTTTTTTTCCTCCTGTCTTACCCTTTCCCTCCGCTCTTACACTTTTCTCTCTGACTTTCTCCCCAGTTAGATATCAGCAAGAGACTTTTGATGTGTTACCACATTTAAAATGTTTGGGAGTGATTCTAAGCTGTTACTGAGTGTTAATTTATACGATTGAATAGCTTCCAAATAGCCCAGCAGACATGACTGAATTTATTTCAGTATTGGGAGAAATTATACTTTTTGTCCTAAGACTCTAAAGAGGAATATAATGGTGAATAATTAAGTGCAGAACATGGTCTATAGTTAGTAAATCAATTTATGGACTGTTTCTTGTTCTCTAAATTGAATATGCTATGTAAATATAAAGGGTTTCTCTTAAAGGCTTAAAAATCAGAGGTTAAAAAATAATAGTCATGATTTAAAGTAAAACGTAGGAGGCATGTCAGCACCGTTCAAATCACTCAAATATATTTTAGTACTGTTTATTTCAAATTCATGACAGACAGAATATTATTAAAAATATCTTCAAATCCTGCCCTACTTTCTGGGACGAATTAGCTTTAAAAAAATCAATGTTAGGCTATCTCTTCAGGGGAAAATATATATAATCCTCATTTTGAATAATTCTTTCTTTTCCTTCCCCTGGGTTTGTAGGAGGGGTGAAATCAGTATATTGATTCACAAAGTTTTTCCTAATAAGCCAACCATTACCAGTATTGTTAGTGTGAAAAATACACTTGGTTATGTGCTTATTACTTGTGTTTCCTTTCTCTTACAGAAAGCCTCCTCCCCCCGAACTGGTCCACATCCTTCACTCCATCCTCTACAGAGGTGGGGATTAATTTTCATTAGGTTAAAACAATCATGGTCATTCCTTTCCCAGTACTAGAGATTCATTCAGGAATGGGCATGTCATGCCATTCTGATCAAAGGAAGCAAAATGGAATCTTTACAGATATCTCTAGGAAAATTTTCCACCTTGGTACAAATGCCAAACAGCTGAGGAAGGCAGGGTAGAGGATGAAAAACTCCTTTGTTGTGGATGGCTTTCTTATGCCTCTGTATTAACCTATCTAAATAGTCATACCTTCCAATACTGAAGTGAGCTAATAAATGCCTAACTTTTCAAACCCTTTGGAGCTGGGATATTAATACTAACATTCATCAGTATCTTAGGTGATAATATTAGTTAGGAACTGCTGTGTACACTTGGGTCCATGTAAGACCATGTTGCTTAAATGTAATAAATATAAACTACCCCATCCACTTTTGAAATTATATTAAATTTTATATTAAATTAAGTTGAAACATAAAGAAATGATATTTTTAGATTTTTTTAAAGCTGTATTTACTCCAGAGGCCAACGTCTTCTAATGGAAAACAAATTACTCTGGGAATTCTACTTATAAAGCTTATAGGTTTTTGGTGATAATCCTTGATTATGAAGTACATTTTAGTTGTCAAGTTTGCTTTGTTTTGTCATTATTTACTTAAAGTAATAAAGTAAAAAAAAATATATTACTCAATAATTAAAATGAGTCCTAAAACCACTTTGTATTAGATGAAAATGATCTAAAATATCAGTGATTCTACAAGGAGTGCAAATCATGGCCATCATATGAGTTGGGAGTAAAGTGTAGCTCAGTAACCTTTTTTATTAGTTTTTTCAGTTGTACTTCTCTGATTAGAGATCATCAAATTGCTCCCGGGGTTTAGATCAATAAAAGTCTTGGGGTGGCTGTCATAAAAGTAAAGAAGTAAAAAAAAGTATTTCTTCCTTGAATTTTTATGTAGAACTATTTCTACATTCCACTTGACTTCTGCTAAAGAAACCTGGCTATAAAAATTGCTTTTTAATATTACAGAGTGAAATGCCACATAAAGGGCTACATTTCCAAAGAGAGCCTCTGAAAATGACCTATGTGTTGTGTGCAAAAGTAATCACCCTCTTTTCTTCAATGAAGAATTTTATTAATTCCCAAAGTTTGATAATCTTTATTTTCATATTAACCACTGTATTCATGGCTCTATTCTTAAAAATCAGGATGCTGTTCTGAAACTGATAGCTGACATTTACTTGAATGAAAAGAGGCATCATTTAGTGTGAACTTTCATTTTGATCTTTCCATACCCTGATTTCATTCCACACACTTTTTTTCCCTCCTTTTTCAGAGACTCACAACCAGTATTCTATGAAAAAATTCATTTTTAAGTGACTCATCTAAGATATAAAATTTATTTATATTCTGGGTGTCCAGAATATAAACACTGTAATATTAACTTTTTTTTTAACAGCAGGGTGATTATATTTAAAGATCTAGTGCATGCATTTAGACCTTGTGACATTCTGCACTTATGAGATGTAGTCTAATATGAATGAAATTTGTGAAGCCTGAAGGTTAAATTGACATTTAGGTGCCAGAAACAGTCTATGAGTGTTATATTCACATGATTAAAAAATGAAGTAAATAATGGTTTTAAACGAGGATGGTCAAGCTCTATAGTTTCTTCCACTATACTTTAACATGTATAATACCGTTCAGTTTTTCCACTTAGACATAAAGTCAGTAAGTATATAACTACTACTAATATAATAACTTTCCATAGCAGAAATCCATAATTCAACCACTGACTCATCTATTGGAGGAATAACTGGCAGACTCTGAAGCCCCAGACAGAATATCTCTGATTTTAATTAGGCACCTGATTCAAGGAATTTAATGAGGTTGGCAAAGCATTTTGAACCCAGTAAGTTTAAAATGTAGATATGAAACTTTTCTTAAGTCTCCACTTTTGACACACAAAATTGCAAACCATTATTACATAATTTATTATTCTTATTGCAAAAGATTGGTAAATAAAAAAGAATTTAAAGATTGGAAGCCCAAGGAGAATTTTAGGCTATATTTTACATTTTTACTGAATTTCTGCTTCTTTTTGTTGTGATATCTACTTTTGGTTTATCTATTTTCACACATTTATTTTTATATGTACTATTCACTGAATGAAGACATTTAATAGATTCAAAGTGAGATGAAAATGTTATTTATGTTTATAATAGTTAAGTAGAAAAATATTATAAATATAAATACATAAGTACTATAAATATAAATATTAGAAATAAATATAAATATAAAATACTATAAATATAATTATAAACATAAATACTATAAAATATTATCACAACACAATGACAGACATAGGGAAGATACTATGTTAACCTACACTTCAACATAGTAATAATTATCATCATAGTCATTAATATAATGCTCACTTTTCATTGTGGAAAATAATCTTTCACAACTTAATTTTGTAAAATAACAAGTTAGATGTTTTGTTCTTTGCCAAGCACTAAATCATTTTCAGTATGAATCACAGTAGAGTTCTGGAGGCTCTTCCTCTGTTCTGGGGGTCCCATTTGAAATTTCTCATAAATGAGTGAATCCATTCATTTTAAGATATACCCTTATAGCTCATTAAATTCCAAAAGTTTGGCAAAAATCATAATGAAGTATTTGTTCCCATAATTCCCTTAAATAAGCAAACTCAGCCTCTAAATCATGTCCTATGAATTATGTTTCTTATATTTCCAACACTCTCACTTTGTGAAATTCTCATATTAAGTAGTATACACACCTTTGCCCATCTCAGCCCTTATGATGGCAGGAACACTGTTCTTATTATTCACTATTGTACCTATCACTCATTTAAAAAAGCCACATGTATCATAGATTTTTCAATGACTATATGTTGAATAAATTACATATTATGAAACTAGAGAATGTGTTAATGGTATTCTGTAATATTAGGCATAACTTTGTGGAAAGATGCATAGTCATGTTCTCCAATATTTGTGACCTAAATACTTTTCCTATAGTTTCTAGTTATTCAAATTCTATAGGTTTGACGTTTTACTTAAAACTTGATATAATTGTATTCATTTTTGGTTATATGGTTATAATTTGCAAATATTCAAATGTTTTTGAATAAATGTTTCCATATATTGATCATTTTGGGGTGTCTTATAGCATTTTTATCCTCATCTCTGTCCCTTTAATGTATTTTTTCATGTTAGACTTTTAACTGGCATATTTGAGGAATATTAAAAGAGGAATATACACTGAAATAGTTAAGACATGGTTTGTGGTTACCCCATTTCCCCAAATTATATTTAAATAAAAACTATACCACTGGAAAATATGGTATAACTAACCTCTGCTTTGTGGTTGTACTGGAAAAACAGAATAACTAACTGAAGTATTTTTAAACAAGGAGAATGATACCCTTCAACATATGTTTATTTGGTGGAATGAGTGGTTCAAGCCAATTTTCATATGACTATATAAATCCATTCTCATTTTTCCACTGTTTTGGAATGAAGACTTGTACATTGTATTGAAAGATTGTCAAAATCTTCCAAATGTCTCCTGACTTAGTGAATGAGTTTTGCTCAGCCACTTTTAAAATGTTAACTAAATCTCTGGTTGTTAAGGGGAAGTCTCAAAGCCTGATAAAGTGAGCTTACAAAGAAAGAATGAACATTATAGACCTATGTTGAGCCAACTCCTCCATGCATACAAAATCCAAAGTCTATGTTTGTTTTCTATATTAATTACGGCTCATGATGGTACTTTTAAAAACAAAGCATTTATTAAATTGAATCCTGATTAAGACCATATAATATTTAATTAATGATTTTTATAAACTAAAGAATTCTAGTTTCCAATTCTGTTTCCAAACAGAACTCTATTTAAAAAATATTCAATTGACTTCACAGTCGCAGAAAACTATCTGAAGTAATATATCAAGAAACATGATAAATAGCAATACAGTATATTGAGGAACTTGTCTTATGGTCTGTCACAGAGGTCATTCTTTGCCTCCATCTGATTTAATATCCTGTTTAGCATTTTAATTAAGAATTTTAGAAGAGCAAGTAAATGGAATATTAATAAGGTTCTCATATGATACAAAATAGAGAGGTGTTAGAAACTATATCAAAAACAGAGAAATAATACAAACAGACATGATGAGATTAGTAGCAGGGACAATATAGAACAAAATGAAATATGTTTGAAGAAAAGATGAGTTAATGAGCATTTTACAATTGGGAATGTAAGTTTTTCAAAAAAGGAAAAGGTTTAGATTAAGAAGATGAACAACGGGAAAAAACTGTGCACGGGAAGTGCTTGGACATATTGTAATACTGTAACTTATACAAAGATGCTAGTTACATGGATTCAACTAGGGAAATTAAGATCTAAAGTAGTGAAGGCAATACTAAATCTAACCCAATATTTGCAAAAGTTTAAGTTAAGATCCACAAATATTTGTTAAATAATTAAAATATATAAATAAGATATGATCATTAAGTAAATAATGTTCAGTTCCCCTCCCTTGAAAATATATCTTTATAGTCACTTGAAAGGTCAGGTATGAGTTTTTAACTCTCACTCTTTTTTTTTTTAATTTTTTTTTTCAACGTTTTTTATTTATTTTTGGGACAGAGAGAGACAGAGCATGAACGGGGGAGGGGCAGAGAGAGAGGGAGACACAGCATCGGAAACAGGCTCCAGGCTCCGAGCCATCAGCCCAGAGCCCGACGCGGGGCTCGAACTCACGGAGCGCGAGATCGTGACCTGGCTGAAGTCGGACGCTCAACCGACTGCGCCACCCAGGCGCCCCTTAACTCTCACTCTTAAGAACTGTCTTGGAACATGGTGATATGAGGGGAGCCAGCAACCTGAACCCGAGAATCTCTAGCTCCGTATCATACAGCAAGGGGCCTTGCATTCACTTTTGTGGATATCCCCACCTACACACTCTACAGTTTCCAAAAGAGCAGCTACATGATTTTCTCTCAGGCCTAGCGATGAACATGATCCTTCCTCAGGACAACATAGCTTAGGACAAAGGCAACACTAGTCATACATGAGGTCACTGTAGTGGTAAGAAGTCCAATATCCTGAGAACTGGGCCACAGTTTACAGAAGTGACATAAGATCAGGTGTATAAGAACCCTTGGTCCTATAAATGCCTTAACCAATGGTAAGAGATACAGCAGGAAAACAGTGATAATATTATTCTATATTATGGTCAAGCAAATTATGTCTTTCTGGCATTTGAAAATTGTACTGTGTGATACAATAAAATAAACCACTATTGGATCATTATACTAGTCAGTGGATTGAAAGAAAGATATTAAGAATTATAGAGTGACATATTTTGTAAGACATATCTATGTGCAACGGCAGGAACACATATTTTTAATGGATTACAACAGAGAAAGCTGAAAATCTATGGTTCTAATTTAATACCTCATGGTCACAGTGTCTTAGGTAGGCTTTCCTGCAAGCAGAGCCTATCACAGGGATATAGGTGCCCATGGTTTGTTGAAGGAATTCTCTATTTATCTCAGAAGAAAAAGAATGAAGTAAGCAGAATAGCACAGGAGTCTGAACTATTCAGGGATGACATACAGGTGGAAATTCCACACAAGATGTCTGATTTTCCATGCAAAGTTCCAGAGCGTGAATAGTTCCACAAACTGGTTTCAGCTTGAAGAAAGAAGATGGTCTTAAACATTCCTGTAAGCCAATTATTGACTATATGTAGGTTGCTCCTGCACTGAGCATTACCTATATTTGGACAACAGTAAATCTTTGAAAGAAGAGGAAGCCCTGCACCATTAAAAGCTTACTCTCAGGGCACCGGGGTGGCTCAGTTGGTTAAGCGTCCAACTCTCGATTTCTTCAGCTCAGGTCATGATCTCACTGTTTGTGGGTTTGAGGGCTGCATGGGACTCTGTGCTGACTGTGTTGAGTCTGCTTGGGATTCTCTCTTCCTCTTTCTCTCTGCCCCTCCCCTGCTCACTCTGTCTCTTTCTCTCTCAAAAATAAATAAACATTAAAAAAAAAGAAAGCTAACTCTCAAGGCAGCTGGGATACACTGTCCTAGTAAAAGGGATCCAAATGGGATACCATTAAGCTCCACTATGGTCTACTCATTGTATTGCTTAGATGTGCTTAATTTCCATATTTAGTTCACTGCATCAAGGCCAATGGTTGGTCATAATTTCTTAGAAAATTTACAATACAAGGGTAAGTTCAGTGAATGGCAGCACACAATGCTATAGTTTCTGTAAGGCTGTAATCGATATTCATCATCTACTTATTTTTTAATGTTTATTTAGTTTTGAGAGAGAGACAGAGTGAAGCAGGAAGGGGCAGAGAGAGAGGGAGACACAGAATCTGAAGAAGGCTCCAGGGTCTGAGGTGTCAGCACAGAGCCCGATGTAGGGCTCAAACTCATGAACAGTGAGATCATGACCTGAGCTGAAGTCAGAAGCTTAACCGACTGAGCCACCCAGGTGCCCCCATCATCTACTTCTTTTGTTACCCAGTCAAGGTGTCTCTTTCCCTTAACAAGTACTTCTACAGGGCTATGTGGTTGATTGGTTCGGACTCTGATCCGCCAAGGATTCTGAGCCCTAGTTACTGTGTATTTATCAGGTTGTATCTCTTTACTGACCCATTTATAGTTAAAACTAAGTAGAAGAACACCAAGAAGTACCCAGAGGATCTCTTGATTGTCAAGTACATTTTTACTCGCCTTTGCGATGGAACAGCAGCTCTCACGGTGATCAAAATTAATTACCTTTGCTGGTAAAGTGACTTCCTTCTGCACCTAATGGTCAACTGGCACAAAGAACCCAAGTTATAAGTTATAATTTTAGAGATAGTTGTAGGGCATCTTCTTGTGGGAATGACCTACTGTAGACTAGAGAGTCTAGAAAGGACAGAACGAACAGATTCTTCACCTGGTCACTGGGATTGATGGTGAGTGTGATCACTGTCACTTATATTCCTTCAGTCCCACACTCATGTTTCCATCTATTGGAAACAAATCACTGTGACACGGCCATCGGCTTAAAGATTATTCCACATTCTGAATTAGAGAATCTCATCCTCTCAGAATTCACCTGCAAACTGGTACTTCATCTTTTTCTTCAAGCTGTTAATGTACTTTACCAGAGAAACAATTTGAGGACAGTAAAGCCTGTGGCTGAATGATGGTCATGACCATGCTGCTGCAGCACTTTTACCAAACAGGTTCCTTGGTTTGAGAATATATTATGTATAGGAAAGCCCATGCTGGTAGATCAGACACATTCTGAGTATTTAAATAATGGGGCTGGATGAGCCATAGCATAGAAGGAAAGCAAAACCATTTCTAGAATATGTGACACTTCCATTCAGGATTAATCATTATCCTGTCTAGGTTCTAAGAAGTTCATTGTAACCAAACTTCCAGGAAATCATCTAATTTGAGAGATTGGGCTGTATTTTGGACTCAGCATTATTCTCTGTTACTAGCAGACCAAATACTCAGTAGCACCAAGAGCTGGATCACACTGGTGTGAGATATTCCAAGCTGCTGGACTACACATAATCTCCATGCATACTACCATGACTATTACTTTGATAATCTATGGCATAAGCACTGGGATGCCCAATGAAAAGGCTGGCTGACATTTAATGGCATTTGATTGAATAAGGTGTCTTGTGCACTCGGTAGTTTATTGCTTCTTCTTATTTTATTGTTTTAAAAAATTTTATTTTTGAGACAGAGAGAAGAATGCATGGGCAAGGGGCAGAAAGAGGGGGGGACAGAGGATCCAAAGTGGGCTCACCACTGACAGCAGTGGACCTGATGTGGGGATTGAACTCATGAACCATAAGACCTTGACCTGAGCCGAAGTTGGATGCTTAACCTACTGAGCCACCCAGGTGCCCCTATTGCCTTTTCTGCAGCGGATACTGTCTGATGGGCATTAACTTTCAATGCAAATATTCATAAACTATGCTGTGTCTTATAGATCTATGTGCCTCATAAGATTATATATATATATACATATATGTATATACATATATATATATATACACATACACACACATATACATATGTACATATATATATATACATATATATGTATATATGTATAGGTATATATATATATATATATATATATATATATATCCTTAACCCAGGTTAATTCTTTCTACACAAAGTGGATGATCAGGTACACTGCCCAAACTCTGACTACTAGAGTGCACCCCTGACCACTATCTTTCAGGAACAAGCTTGCTAAGGACTATAGAGCATAAACAGTCTGTGATGTGCTCATACATACCAAACTAATCCAAACTTTTAATAACCTTGGACTTTTCCTTTCTCCATCAGCTAGGTATAGAAAACACCAATAAGGCCATAGATGTCATTTGACTAAAAAGCATCAGTAAAACAGTGGAAGATAACGTCGGAGTTTGTTCATGTTTGCAGCTTACATATGCTCTCTGGATTCCCTAAGCCCAGTTTTAGGTTGACCACTTTTATTCTATAATGAGTATCTTCTGGGCTCACCTGAACTTAGACTTAGTTGTCAATCCTGGCTATGTGGTAAATTGATGTTGTTTCTAGGAGGGACCAGGAGCATGCAAGAGGTGCTTTTCAAATGGTGTATAATTATATGCACATGCTGGAGATATCAGGTTCTTGTCCTAAATCCAAGGATCAGTGTGTGAGTCTCCTACTAGACCTTGTCATTAATTTTACCAACTTCACTTCTTACTAAAGAGGCCTCTAATCCCTTGGGATTGATTTATTCACATGACTCAAGTGGCAAGGTTTCTTGTACTAGAGTGTTGACCTGTAGCAGAGACCTTAATGCTCAGAGCCACATTCAAAATAAGCAACTTTCCATTGTAACCTGATAAACAGATCATTAATTTCAGAGCTTTCTTCCAAGCATTAAATATACTGTCTGTAAACCTCAAGAAGTCTACCATGTGTCGTGTTTTCTTCTAAATAGAGGAAGTACAAATTGTTCTATTTTGTGTTTAACTTTGCAAGGGATATCCCAGTGTGCCACAAAATACTATACCCCCTAAAATAATCACATCTGTGTCAGGCATCTTAGTATTTTTATGATTAAGATTACATCAGACCTACAACACTTGCATATTCTGCAAACATCACATTGGTCCTGTATATTGATAACATCATGTTAATTAAGTTTTATCAGAGGAAGTGGAAAGTATTTTGGATACTTTGGTCACACACACACACACACACACACACACACACACGCATCAGCATAATCTCCTAGACAGACAGCTCTTAGTTAATTGTAAATTAGTAGGAGTTAGTAACTTTTCTGGAGAAGGGTACAGCTGTGAGATTTCATCAGCTATCAGTGACAACAAGCAGTTGCAGGGTGTGTGTACTGGAATAATACAAATACTGTAAATGCGTACTCCTCCCAGGTAAATAATTAGGAATCCAGAGTTGGCTTGTAAGTATTCTTTCTCAAACCATTACTCTGTGTATTATGCATGTGATGTGTGTGTGTGTGTGTGTGTGTGTGTGTGTGTGTGTGCGCACGTGCGCGCATGTGTGTATGTGTCTTTTGGGCATATATTATAGATTTTATTCATTTCAAGTACCAATAAAATTAAATAAGAGTGATTTAGAAAACAATGGCAGAGTTTTATTTTTTTAAACTCTTCATGTAAAAGATGTCTGGGGGTGCTTGACAGGCTTTGTGTGGTATCCTCCTGGAACCAGGCTTCCTTGACATATCAGGCTACAAAATGGTGTGCACCTATTGAGTCTGACCTTCCTTTTAGAGCTTCTATATAAGTCCTTCTCACAACTTCTTTGTATGATGTTAGAACTGTGTTCCCTGGTCACTCTAGCTGAAAAACTTCTGAGAAGTATGTATTTTTTAGGTGTCTACATTGCCACAGTCAATAGATGTAGAAAGAAGTCAACAACAAAAGAAGATTGATTGAATTAGACAGGCAATTAGCAATCATTTAAAAGCTCATGTGTATATATGATTGCATAGCTCAAAGGCATATATATATATATATATATATATATATATATATATATATACACAACAAAAATACAAAAAACACTAAAAAGTTTTCTATAGAAACTGACATTTTCCAGTTATGCCATGATTTTAAACAATTTTCTTAAAGTGAGATTGCTACTGTTGCTATAGATTTAACAAGTATAGACTTTATCTATTGCTTCACTTCTAAAATGATAAAAATTTATTGTATAATCATGCTTGCAATTTAAGTGTTCCCTTCTGTTTTATTATTAACTCTTCCTAGTTGTTTGGTGATATTTTAGCTTTATTAGAATAGAAATTGTAAGTTACAGTATTTATAGGCAAATATTTAGTAAGGTTTGACATATGTATGAAATCATACAACATTGAAATCATCATCATCAAAAAAAGAACATACACATAAACTCCTAAAGTTTCCTCATGCTCCCTTTAATTCTTCTTTCTGACCCTCCCCACATAAGTCCACACCCCCAAGCAACCACTGATCTGCTTTCTCTCATTATAGATTAGTTTCCATTTTCTAAAGTTTTAAATAAATGGAATCACATAGTATGTGCTTTTCTTTTGTCTGACTTCTTTCAGCATAATTATTTTGAGATCCATCCATGATATTTCATCAATAGTTCAGTTTTCATAGCTTAATAGTATCCACTTGTAGATATACACAATAATTTGTAATTTTTTGTTTCATTAACCTGCTGATGAGCATTTGGGTTTCCATATTTGGGATATTACATATAACATTGTTATGAATATCTCTGGACATGTGCTTTTATATATTTTGGATATAGTTTTTCAGAATTATCCTTAAGTGTGATCTATTTTTAACACTATTTTAAGTGGTATTATATTTTATTGTAATTTTTGGTTATTAATATATAGAAATATAATTTATTTTATTTTCTATAGTTAAATGCTAATTTGAATCATGGAACTTTGCTAAATTTAGTTATTATCTCTAGTATACTGTTGTAGATTCCATTGGAATTTCTACAGATGATCACATAACTTGCAACTAAGTTTTAGTTCCAGTCCAAAGTAGATGTTTTTCTTTTTTCTTTCTTTTGCCTTACAAAGTACTAATAAGAACCTCGAGGGTAATGCTTAAGAATTGGTAAGAGGAGACATTCTTTCCTTGTTGCTGAACTTAGGGGGGGGCAAGCAGTTAGTCTTTTAACATTCAACATTAGGGTACAAAGTTATCAGTAGGTTTTCAACCTGTGCCCCTGAACTCCTGGTTTTGCTGAGATTTTATATCAGTAGTGCATGATTAATTTTGTTAAATGATTTCTGTACCTAGGCTATTAAGATGAGCCTAGTCATAAAACAGATTTATTTCAAGGAATTGGCTTATGAAGTTGTGAGGGCTGGAAAGTCCATTTTCCGTAAGGCAAGTTGGCAGCCTGGAGGCTCTCTGATAGGTATGATGCTGCTGCAGTCCAGGTAGAATTTCTTATTCCTTAAGGAAACTATAGTTTTGCTCTTAAGGTCTTTCAACTGATTAGATGAGAACTACCTGGATTATCAAAGAAGATACCTTTCTTAAAAAGTTAACAGATTGTAGATGCTAACCATATCTATATATATCTTCATAACTACACCTATAACACTGTTTACGTAAGTGGTTACTATAGTCTAGCCAAACTGATGCATAAAACTGTCAAACACATCGACCAAAAAGATTTGAATATGGGACTCTTTATTTTATGGTTGATCCCTAGTTTTCAAATGATTTTACTGTAAGATAAAATCTGAATTCTTTAGCTTGGTTACTGAGACAAGTTTTCCCTCTATACCCATGCTTTGTCTTGTGTCTTTGTCCTTGCTTTACACTTGCTGTGATGGCTCCATTCAATTATATAATTTATTACAACTCCCTTAGCTGAGTAAATTAGAGATTGATTTGTCCCTCTTTTTAATTGCTATAACACATACTATTCTACACCTTAGGATATAAATATGTATGATATATATATATATATATATATATATATATATAAAATCATATATAAAACATAAACATATATAATCTATCAAATATCCTTATGTATACCTATAACCAGTTATAATTCCTCTGCAGGACAAGGATGTGGCTTATACATGTTGTATCCTCCACTTTCAATGTCAAATAAGTGATATACAGTAGATATTTTCAAAATAATTATGATAAAAAATGATAGGACTTGACAGAATCTTGATAGCTAAAATTTTACTCTGGTAAAGAAATCATCAAAATCACAATAAACTATTTTTAAACACAATGCTCTCAAATAGAACAGAAGGTTATTGCCTACCTTATCTTTGCTTCTTCATGGGATCACACAGAAATATGTTGTGCAGCTCAGCCAGGTTCCTTTCCAATTGATATGACCTAATTAAATGGACAAAAGGTATTTGAGTGGTACAAAAAATTCCTGGAATTTGTTTTGGTAAATAAACATATTTAAAAAGTAGTAATTGTTTTATAAGTAGTTTAAAACCATAGCTTGAAATAGGTTCTTGGTCCAGTATTCCATTTATATGTATTATTTCCAGTGGAAATAACAGGGATGTTGGAATTATCAAAACATTTATGATATATAGGGTAAGGCCGCTAAGGGATAAATTAAATCATGTAAGACAGATAGGCAATGTAAGCAGAGAGATGGAAATCCTAAGAAAGAACCAAAAAGAAATGCTAAAGGTAAAAACAAATAACAAGCAAAGAAACAAAAACAGAAATAAAAACTCCACACCCGAAAAACAAATAACCCAGTGAAGAAATGGGCAGAAAACATGAATAGACACTTCTCTAAAGAAGACATCCACATGGCCAACAGGCACATGAAAAGATGCTCAACGTCGCTCCTCATCAGGGAAATACAAATCAAAACCACACTCAGATATCACCTCACGCCAGTCAGAGTGGCCAAAATGAACAAATCAGGAGACTATAGATGCTGGAGAGGATGTGGAGAAACGGGAACCCTCTTGCACTGTTGGTGGGAATGCAAACTGGTGCAGCCACTCTGGAAAACAGTGTGGAGGTTCCTCAGAAAATTAAAAATAGACCTACCCTATGACCCAGCAATAGCACTGCTAGGAATTTACCCAAGGGATACAGGAGTACTGATGCATAGGGGCACTTGTACCCCAATGTTTATAGCAGCACTCTCAACAAGCCAAATTGTGGAAAGAGCCTAAATGTCCATCAACTGATGAATGGATAAAGAAATTGTGGTTTATATACACAATGGAGTACTGCATGGCAATGAGAAAGAACGAAATATGGCCCTTTGTAGCAACGTGGATGGAACTGTAGAGTGTGATGCTAAGTGAAATAAGCCATACAGAGAAAGACAGATACCATATGGTTTCACTCTTATGTGGATCCGGAGAAACTTAACAGGAACCCATGGGGGAGGGGAAGGAAAAAAAAAAAAAAAAAGAGGTTAGAGTGGGAGAGAGCCAAAGCATAAGAGACTGTTAAAAACTGAGAACAAACTGAGGGTTGATGGGGGGTGGGAGGGAGGGGAGGGTGGGTGATGGGTATTGAGGAGGGCACCTTTTGGGATGAGCACTGGGTGTTGTATGGAAACCAATTTGACAATAACCTTCATATATTGAAAAAAAATAAAAAGAATACCTTTGATGAACTTAGTAGACTATACATGGCCAAGGAAAGAATTTATGAGATAGAGGATATAGTTTTTTAAATATTTTTTAAAAGTTTATTTATTTTTGAGAAAGAGAGTGTAGGTGGGAGAGGTACAGAGAGAGAGGGAGACATAGGGTCCAAATTGGGCTCCGTGTTGATAGCAGAGAGCCAGATGTGGAGCTTGAACTCATGAGTTGTGAGATCATGACCTGACTGAAGTCAGACATTTAACCAACTGAGGTACCCAGGCACCCCAAGAGGGTATTTTAATAGAACCTCAAAAACTAAAAAGCAGAGAGAACAAAAATGGAACTAAACAAAATATAACATCCAAGGACTGTGGGATAACTATTAAAGGTATAACATGCACAGTCAATTAAACTAGAAGCAAATAATAGAAAGATAACTGGATAACACCAAAATACGTACAGATTAAACAACAACATTTCTAAATAACACAGCTCAAAGAAGAAACCTCAAGAGAAATTTAAAATATTTTGAAGTAAATGAAAATAAACATAACTTTTCAAAAATGTGTGGGATGCTGTGACAACAATGCTTAGAGGAAAATGTATGGCGTTGAATGCACTTATTAGAAATGAAGACATCTAAAATCAGTAATGGAAGTTTCTACCTTGGGAAATAAGAAAAATAAGAGAAAAGTAGATCTAAAGTAAGCAGAAGAAAAATAGCAAAAGCTAGAGCAGGAATAAATGAAATTGAAAACAAGAAATTGATGTGGAAAAATCAATAAAACAAAAAACCAGTTCTTCACAAAGATCAATAAAAGTGATAGATCTCTAGTAAGGCTAACTAAAAACAAAAGACAGAGGACACAAATTACTAATATTAGAAACAAAAGGGAGGTCATCCTTAGAGATCCTACAAATATTAAAATGACAATAAAGAATACTATGAACAAGCCTAAACCCATATTTGATAACCTGTATAAGATGGGCCAATTTCTTTAAAGGCATAATTTGCCAAAATTCACACAAGAAGAAAGAGAGAATCTGAATAGGCCTATATCTAATATAGCAATTGAATCAATAATTAATAACTTTTTCAAACACGAAGCACTCAGCTCAGACAGGTTCACGGTGAATTCTACTAACATTTAAAAAAAATTCCTTCTTTCAGAGGATAGAAGCAGAGGAAATACTTTCTAACTCATTCTATGAAGACAGTATTAATCTCATACCAAAACTAAACAAATAAAAATACAAATATCTGTCTGAAAAAATATATAAACATCTTCAACAAAATATTAGCAAATCAAATACAAAAATGTTTAAATATAATTATACACCACAAACAACAGAGGGCCTGCTTGGGATTCTCTCTGTCCCTCTCTCTCTGCCCCTCCCCCATTCTCTCTCTCTCTCTTTCTCTTTCAAAATAAACAAATAAGCATAAAAAACCAATTTCTTTACTATATATCAGCAATGAGCAAGTGAATCTGAAATTTAAAAATGGCACACAGTACCACTTATGTTAGCACCCTTCAAAAAATTAACTCAAGGATGCCTGGGTGTAAGTTAAGCATTCCACTCTTGATTTTGGCTCAGGTCATGATCTCACAATTGTGAGATTGAGCCCCACATGCTGTGAGCATGGAGTCTGCTTGAGATTCTCTCTCCCTCTCTCTACTCCTCTTCCTCGCTCTCTCTCTCAAAATAAATAAACTTAAAAAAGAAAAGGAAATAATTAACTCAAAATGACCACAGACCTACATGTAAAAGTAACAACTGCAAAACTCTGAGAAGATAACATAGGAAAAAAAAACCCATAAATGATCTTGAGTTTGGCACTGACTTTTTAGATACCCCACCAAATGAATAATCCATGAAAGAAATAATTGACAAGCTGGAGTTCACTAACATTAAAAATTTCTACTCCATGAAAAATCATGTCAAGAGAATGAGAGAAAAGCCACAGACTTACAAAAACACATCTGATAAAGGATTGTTATTAAAAATATAAAACGAACTCTTAAAACTCAACAAAAAGAAAACAAACAACAGTACTAATAAATGAGACAAATATCTTAGCAGACACTGCACCCGAGATAAATAGGTGATAAATGAGCATATGAAAATATGCTCCAAATCAAATGTCATCAATAAAATGAGGATTAAAACAGCAATGGAATACCACCACATGCCTATTAGAATGGCCAAAATCCAGAACACTGACAGAAGCAAATACTGGTGAAGATGTGGAACCCCAGGAACTCTCATACTTTATTGGTAGGAATGCAAAATGGTGCAACCATTTTGGGGAAGTTTGGTTTCTTACAAACTGAACATACTTTTTTTTTTAACTGAAGTATACTTAACATACAATGTTACATTAGTTTCAGGTGTAAAACATAGGGATTTGACAACTCTGTACATTATGCTAGGCTTACCACAAGTGTAGCTATGATCTGTCACCATACAACACTGTTACAATACCACTGACTATATTCCCTATGCTGTAATTTCATCACCATGATTTATTCATTCCATAGTGGAAGCTTGTACTTCCCATTCCCCTTCACCCATTATGTCTCTCCCTCCCTACTCCCTCCCCACTGGCAACCATCAGTTTCTTCTCTGTATTTATGGGTCTGTTTCTGCTTTGTGGTTACTTGTTCATTTGTTTGTTTATTAGGTTCCACATATAAATAAAACCTACAGTATGTGTCTTTTTCTGTCTGATTTATTTCACTTAGCATAATAGCCTCTAGGTCCATCCTTGTTGTCACAGATGGCAAGATCTCATTAATTTTTAAGGCTGAGTAATATTCTACTATATATATATATATATATATATATATATATATATATATATATATATATAATCTTCTTTATCCATTCCATTGATGAAGACTTAGTTTGCTTCCACATTTTGGCTATTGTAAATAATGCTGCAAAAAACACAGAGGTGTATGTATCTGTCTTTTCAAATTAGTGTTTTTGCTTATTTTGGATAAATACTTGGTAGTGAAATTACTGGATCATATGACATTTCTATTTTTAATTTTTTGAGGAGTCTCCATACTGTTTTCATAGTGGCTGCACCAATTTACATTCCCACCAACAGTGCACTAAGGTTTCTTTTTCTCCATATCCTTGCCAACACTTGTTATTTCTTGTCTTTTTTATTGTAGTCATTTTGACAGGTGTAAGGTGATATCCCATTGTGGTTTTGATTTGCATTTCCTGATAATTAGTAATGTTGAGCATGTTTTCATGTGTCTGTTGGCTACCTATATCTCTTTGTAAAAACGTCCATTCAGGTTCCCTGCCCATCTTTAAACTGGTTTGTTTATTTGTTTGTCTAATGTTTTTGGTGTTGAATTGTATAAGTTCTTTATATATTTTGAATATTAAATCAAGTTATCAATTCGATTTAATTGAATATATCATTTCAAATATATCATTTGCACTTATCTTCTTCCATTCAGTAGGTTGTATTTTCATTTTGTTGATTGTTTCCTTTCCAGTGCAAAAGGTTTTTAATTTGGTGTAGCCCCAGTAGTTCATTTTTGGTTTTGTTTCTCTTGCCTGAGGAGATTTCTCTAGAAAAATGTTGCTAAGGCCAGTGTCAGAAAGATTACTGTCTATATTTTCTTCTAGTAGTTTTACAGTTTCAGGTACCACATATATCTTTAATCCATTTTGAGTTTATTTTTATGTGTGAAGAAAGTGGTCCAGTTTCACCCATTTGCATGTTGCTGTCCAACTTTTCCAGCACTATTTGTTGAAGAGACCATCTTTCCTCCATTGTATATTCTTACCTCCTTTGTTGTAGATTTATTGACCATACAAGAGTGGGATTATTTCTGGGCTGTCTATTCTATTCCATTCATCTATATGTCTATTTTTGTGCCCGTTTTGATTACTACAGCTTTGTGATATATCTTGAAATCTGGGATTATGATACCTCCAGCTTTGTTCTTCTTTCTCAGATTACTTTGGCTACTCAGGGTCTTTTGCGAACACATACAAATTTTAAGATTATTTGTTCAGGTTCTGTGAAAAATACTATTGGAATCTTGATACGGATCACTTTGCTTTAAATGGTGTGGGCATTTTAACAATATTAATTCTTCCAGTCCATGAACATGCTGTGTTTTTTTCATTTATTTGTATTGTCTTCTATTTCTCTCATCAATGTTTTATAGTTTTCAAAGTACAGGTCTTTCACCCTCTAGGTTAGGTTTATTCCTGTTTGTTTGTTTGTTTGTTTGTTTGTTTGTTTTGGTGAAAAAAAACAAAACCTCTAAATATTCTGCCAGAAACTATTAGAAGTAATAACTGAACATACCTTTGTCATACAGTTGAGCAATCATGCTCCTTGATATCCACCCAAAGGAGCTGAAACTTATGTCCATACAAAACCCTGCACACGTAAGTTTACAGCAGTTTTATTTGTAATTGCCAAAATTTGGAAGTAATCAAAATGTTCTTCAGTAGATAAAATTATAAACAAACTATGGTAGATTCAGATAATAGAATATGATTTAGCACTACAAAAACAGGGCTATCAAGCCATGAAAATACATAGACAAATCTTAAATGCATAATATTAGACATAAGAAGCCACTCTTAAAATGCTATGTACTGTATGAGTCCAACAATATGACATTCTAGAAAAGGCAAAACAAGGGAGACAGTAAAAAGATTACTGGTTGCCAGGAGCTTGGTAAGGGAAGAGATAAATAGGCAGAGTACAGAGGATTTTTAGAACAGTGAAAATACTCTGTGTGATAATATGATGGATACATGTCACTTTATATTTGTCCAAATCCATAGAATGCACAATACCAACAGTAGGCCCAAAGGTAAATTATGGACTTTAGGTGATTACTATGTGCCAAAGTAAGTTCATTAATTGTAACACATGTACCGTTCTAGTAAGTGATGCTGATAATGGGAGGAGACTATGCATGTGTTCGGGTAGGGGGGGTATATGAGAAATCTCTACCTTTTCCTAAACCTACTTGAAAAAAAAGACAACCTTAATAAAAAAAAAAGTGTTACCAAGTCTAAAATTAAATTTACTTTTTGAAATAGTGCTAAAAATATTTATAATTATTAGAAACCAAGAAGGTAAGATATTCCTTGTATCATGATAAAATTGTAAAGTGAAATGTTACCCTTGTGCCTAGTTAGACTGTGATACAACTGTTTTATCAGATTTAAAACATTTCCAGGAAAGTTTATTTCTGTTTTAAATACCAAATATTAATTGGTAATATATACTTATACATATGACAACTTCTATATAAATTAATTAAAATATCCTGTGATAGTCAAGATGTTATCATTAATATTGTGTTCAGGGATATATGTAGGTGTATACATTTTTTTAAATGTTTATGTGTTTTGAAAGAGAGAGAGAGCACACATATGTGCATACAAGTGGTGGAGGGGCAGAGAGAAAGAGAGAGAGAGAGAGAGAGAGAGAATCCTAAAGAGGCTCCATGCTCTAATCCAAGCACAGAGCCTGACATGGGATTCAACCTAATGAATCACGAGATCATGACCTAAGCTGAAATCAAGAGTGAGACTGAGCCACCACTTAAGTGACTGAGCACCTCAGGAGCCCCTATAGGTGCATACCTTTTAAAATTAGAATAAGTGTTTCTTTCCAGGACTTATATGTGATTCATTAAAAAAATGAAGAACTGTAGAGGCTCCTGGGTGGCTCAGTCAGTTAAGCATCCATCTTCAGCTCAGGTCATGATCTCACAGTTTGTGAGTTTGAGCCCACATAGGGCTCTATGCTGACAGCTCGGAGCCTGGGGCCTGCTTTGAATCCTGTGTCTCCGTCTCTCTCTCTATCCCTCTCCTGCTCCCACTCTGTCTCTCAAAAATAAATAAATGTTAAAAAAAAATTATTTAAAAATGAAGAAATTTAAAATGCTATTTCAAATATAAGGACATATTTTTAGATTCAATGTAATGTAAAAGAGAGTTTCTCTATACTAATAAACTTCAAAACAAAAATATAAAAGCTATGCCTTTGAATACACTTTTACCAATCTCTTCAAATATACATGACTAATTAATGACCATTTTGTGTAAAATTTTAGGAAAAAATACTTTTTTCAGCTGATACCTAAAGAGAACCAATTAAAATTTTTTTAATGTTTATTTTTGAGAGAGAGAGAGAGAGAAAGAGAGAGAGAGAGAGAGGAGAGAGGGAGCAGGGGAGGGGCAGAGAGCGAGGGAAACAGCAGATCTGAAGCAGGCTCCAGGCCCTGAGCTGTCCAAATTGAACACAATGCAGGGCTCGAACCCACAAACCATGTGATCATGACCTCAAAGTTGGAAACTCAACCCTGATGTATATGAATGAAAAAATTCTCAAGATACTAGCAAATCAAATTCAACATTTATTTATTCATTTTTGAAAGACAGAGAGAGACAGAGTGTGGATGGGGAAGGGACAGAGAGAGAGGGAGACACACAGTTCGAAGCAGGCTCCAGGCTCCAAGGTGTCAGCACATAGCCGGATGCGGGGTTCGAACTCACAGACCACAAGATCATGACCTAGGCGAAGTCAGCCACCCAACCGACTGAGCCACCTAGGAGCCCCTGTTTTAATTTGTATTTTTTTAATGATTACTTATTTTTGAGAGAAGGGGAGACAGAGAGAGAGACAGACAGACAGAGTGTGAGCGAGGGAAGGGCAGAGAGAGACACAGAATTGGAAGCAGGCTCCAGGCTCTGAGCTGTCAGCACAGAGCCCAATGCGGAGCTGGAACTAATGAACCATGAGATCATTACCTGAGCTGAAGTCAGGCACTTAACTGACTGAGCCACCCACATGCCCCTTGTTTGTATTTTTAGAAGAAAGCACAAGAATATCACAAACTTTGAAGAAATTAATGATTGCCAAAACTTTGCATTTAGAAATCTTAATTTGTATCTTGTTTCTCTTTCATTCAAGCTTTTTGACTTTTGTAAGTTACTTAGTTTCTCAGCATCAGCGTTTTGTTTCCTATAAAATAGAAGTAACAATACATTTATTAACTGTCATCATGATTATAAAAGTTGCATGAACACAGGCATGTATTTGGAACTCTCATGTAAATTTATTAAATTATTACAAACTTTTGATTCAACTGAATTCCTGGCTTCTATTGATTTTTAAAGATTGACATAGGAAAGGGAAAGTAACACAGGTAATATGGAGTCAATGGTCTCTTCAATAAAACAGTAAAATAAAGTAAAAGAATAAATGGGTGGGAAAAAGCTGAGGCTTAGATACTAGAAAGATACCCAGAGTCAAAAAGAAAGAGAAGGACGACAAGAAACTTTTGCAGGCAATGATTATCATCCTGTAAATCTGTATCTCTCTATATTACTTTGAAAAGAATTCTCCTATATGCCCTTGTTGCCCCCATTTCTGTTCAAACTCATTTTCCCTTACAGACACTGCTTTCCCTGAGATTCCTCCTGCCACCTCTCTGTGAAAGAAGTATTGATTGAGTGATAAAGCAAATCCAGTTACATGGCTGTAGTGATCTCATTTCACAAAAGGGTCTGGAGAAATAAATGCATCCTTAGAGTAAACCTCAGATCACTTAAGAATTTTGAAATCCTGAAATGCCATCCAAAAGAACACTTCCAGGGGAAAGGAATAGCTGAAAAGAGCAGGAGTCAGAATAATTTCGGAAGCCAGAAAAAGCAAAAGCAAAATATTCAGCCCTGGAAGAGAGACTAGTTGAAGAGAAAGAGTAAGTGGTGGTGTTTAAACTTTCTCCGGATGTTTCTAGTGTTAGGAACAGGCATTCAGCACTATTCAAAATATTTATAAAAATGAAACCATGACAGTTTGTGTATCGTTTTCCTCTTCTCTTCCATCCTTCTTGTCTCTTTTCAGTTTAAGCCCTCCAGATAATTTATTTCTAAAATCTTCTTAGCACTATTTACAATGCCTTAAACATGCAGATTTAATTAAAAACTAATTGTAGCATCCATAATGCCTTGGGTAGAGGTGGTATAAGGGTATTGTGAGAAGTAATTTGATGGGAGGCTAAAGATCTATACTTAGGGAATGACCAGGAGAGAAAGGAACACTGGCAACAATCAAATAATCCAATTTTGGGATTTAGGGCTAAGAGTTAGGTCAAATGGTGCCGAAGACCTCTAACGCTGAGAGAAAGGGAGAGTCCATATCAGCAAAATATCATATACAGTACAAGTCAGATTATGAAACCAGTGGTAGGAATAGTATTAATTGACTGAGTGAAGGAAACAATACGACAATGATCAACAGTTTATTAGGCTAAAAGAGCAAGAAAAAATATCAAAATAAAGCACAAAATCAATGATCCGATGACTGAAGTCACAGGTTTAAATTTGTACTTATGTGTATAATATGCTCAGGTTACAGCCATACCTCCTGTTCACCATGCGATGGAATCAGAGCTTAAGGAGAAATTATGGTATTGTCTTTGTCTTTATCTTAAATATCTAACAAGAATCCAACACCCCTCCTATTGTATTGGTATTCATTTTATTTTTCTAGCTCATTTCCTCAGTTTCCTTAACTCCTTGATGGAAACAATCAGATATTCAACATTACTAGTCATTAGGCAAATGCAAATTGAAACCACAATGAGCTATCACTTCACACCTGTTAGAATGGCCATCATTAAACAGATGAAAGGTAAGGAGTGCTAGTGAGAAGGTGGAGAAAAGGCAATCCTTGTGCACTGGTGGTTGTAATTTGGTACTGACACTATGGAAAACAGTATGAGGAGTCTCAAAACATTAAAAATAGAACTACTATATTGTCCAGGAATACTACTTCTGAGAATATATCCAAAGGAAACAAAAACACTAACTTGAAAATATATCTGCACCCCCATGTTCATAGTAGCATTATTAACAATGGCCAAGACATAGAAACATTCTAAGTGTCATCAACTGATTAATGCAAAAGGAGTTGTGTCTATCATCTATCTATCTATCTATCTATCTATCTATGTATCTATAGATAGATACATAGCAATATGCTAAGTGAAATAAGTCATACAAAGAAAGACAAATACTCTATGATCTGCATGATATGTGGAAACTTAGACAAGAAAGAGAAAAAATAACTCCTAGAAAAAGAGATCAGATTTGTGGTTACCAAAGGCAGAGAGGGTGGAGATAGGGGAAATTGTAGGAATATGGTTGGAATGTACAAACTCCCAATTATAAGTACTAGAGATGTAATGCACAACATGATGACTGTAGCTAACACTGCTGTATGATATATAGAAAAGTTATTAAATGAGTAAATCCTATGAGCTACTTTTTTAATTTTATTTAAATCCAAGTTAGTTAACATATAGTGTAAAAATGGTTTCAGGAGTAGAATTTAGTGATTCATCACCTACATATAAACAACCAGTGCTCATCCCAACAAGTGCCCTCCTTGATGCCTATCACCCGTTTAGCTAATCCCCCCACATACATCTCCCCTCCAGCAACCCTCAGTTTGTTCCCTGTGTTTAAGAGTCTCTTATGGTTTGCCTCCCTCTCTGTTTTTATCTTATTTTCCCTTCCCTTCCGCTATGTTCATATGTTCTGTTTCTTAATTTCCACATATGAGTGAAATCATATATATATCCTTCTCCCACTGACTTATTTTGCTTAGCATAATGCTTTCTAGTTCTACCACATTGTGGTAAATGGCAAGATTTCATTCTTTTTGACTACACACACACACACACACACACACACAAAACCACGTCTTTATCCATTCATCGGTTGATGGACATTTGGGCTCTTTCCATAATTTGGCTGTTGTTGATAGTTCTGCTATAAACATTGGGGTGCACATGCCCCTTCAAGTCAGCATTTTGTATGTTTTGAATAAACACCTAGTAGTACATTTGCTGAGTTGTAGGGTAGTTCTAGCTTTAATTTTTTGAGGTGCCTCCATACTCTTTCCAGAGTGGCTGCACTAGTTTGCATTCCAACCACCAGTGCAAAAGTGTTCCCCTTCATCCATATCCTCTCCAATATCTGTTGTTTCTTGAGTTGTTAATTTTAGCCATTCTGACAGGTGTGAGGTGATTTTGATTTGTATTTCCCTGATGATGAGTGATGTTGAGCATCTTTTCATGTGACTGTCAGCCATCTGCCTAAATCCTATGAGTTCTTATAATGAGAAAGAAATATTTTATTTTCTTCTACCTCTTCTTGCCCTCCTCCTCCTCCTCCTCTTTCTTCTTCTTCTTTTTGTATCTATATGAGAGATGGATATTAGCTGAACCTATTACAGTGATCATTTCACAATATATGTAAATCAAACCATCATTCTCAATGATTTAAACTTATACACTGATGAATGTCAATTATCTTTCAATAATACTGGGGAAAAAATCCTGGGAATAAATCTGATGTGAGACATGCATGATTGTTACAAAAATTTGAAATATGAGATATTAAAAAGAAATAAAGGATTGAAGAGTTTATAAAGTCTATGAATCAGAACCCAATATAGTAATGATAAGAATGTTCTCCCCAATTAATATATGGATTCAAAAATCCCAAATAAATCCAGAAGGGTTTTGTTTTTGTCCTTGTTTTCACAGATAGACTTGGTGATTGCAGAATGTACATGGCAATGTAAAGGGATACTACACTGGCAAGGCATGCTTTAGATTGCAATAAGTAAGGCTGTAAAATACTGCTCCAAGAAGAGACAATAGACCTATGCGACAGAAATCAGTCCAGAAATAGACCAATGGATGTATGAACATTTGGTTCATAGCACATGTCGGCATTGCAGAGCAGTCAGGAAAAGATAATGTTTTCAAAGGATGATGTTCCATCAACTGGATATTTGTATATCTATAAAGAAATACATAAAAAAGCTGCCACATAATAAATAAACAAAATTACTTTTGAGTGAATTGTAGATCTAAATGTGAAAGGCAAACAAAAAGCTTGAAGAAAGTAAATTAGGAAGATAATTTCATAATCCTGAGGTTGGGAAAGATGACTTAAGTGAGACAAAAAGTCACCAACTATAAAGAAAAAAGATAATAAATCATACAACATCAAATTAGAGAATTTCTTTCTGCTCATGAATAAACATCATTAAAAAAGGAAAACAGTATAGTTCACTAGTATTGTTATAGAGAGTTCAACTAATGTTATATTCATATGAAGGAAGAGAGTACAGAAATCAAAACAGGAAAATGAGTTTACACAATCACGTGGTTTTCAAAAATGTAGTATGGTAAAACAAAAAAAGGCTGGCATTATGGAATAAATACTGAATATTTCCATATGCATATTAAAAAATAAACAGGCAAAACATAGGATTAATATTTCTTTGGGGATGGGAAGAAGATGTGGATATTGGGAAGGACAAAAGGGAGTCTTCAGTGTTTTGGGCATTGATCTAATTACTTGAACTAGATGATAGTTAAATGTCACTACTTTGTTACAACTTGCTGAGTTCTACACATAATGGGTTTTAACTTTTTTATATGTTATACTTCAGTAAAAACGAAATTAATAAAATACCAACACACTACTATATTCCAGACACTGTTTTATGTCCCTTTACACATAGTATCTCATCTACTTCTCACCAATATATGAGGCACTCATTATTATGCCTGTTTTAAAGATTAAAACATAATTTAACATTATTAAATAATGCAGAATATTTAAATAGCTTAAGGAGGAAGTTGCTGATGCAGGATGTGAATCTAGATATCTGGCTATAAAATCCATATTATTAACTAGAATATTATATTTCAAATTCAAGCTTTGCATAGGTGAACTTTTTTCAATCACCAAATGCAATAGTGTTCCATTTCCCATGACTCCCAAGTCTGAAATAACTCATTACTGGAGAAAGGTTTTAGGGTCATCATTCCCTCAATCTATTCCCCCCACATATATGCAACACATTGTGTATACATATGCTTATTGCTTTTTTGCAGCAGTATCTCAAGTATGTTATTTTAATATGTAAGTTTAAATTAAGTATACAATCACTAATAATAGTTATATTTAAATAATTACTATTTTTTGCATTTAAAAATCAACATATGGAATATGTCCTGAGAATACTAAGTTTCAAAATTTAGTGCATTATATAGTAACAAAATGAAACCAAAAACAAAATAAGGGATGAGTCTCTTTCTTAGTAACCCAATTTATTAAACAGACTACATACAGATAAATCTAGTTACTAAACTACACTAAATTGTTGTGTGGATTGGTGATTCACAGAATTTCTGGAGTTAATAATATGGGCCACACTATTTTTCTATTACAAAGCATTAGTATATTTTAGTTTTTACATATCTGTGTGTAACATACTTGTGTAATTTTAGAAACAAAGGGCATCTTTTATGAGCACATTTATATCTTGAGAAGACCGGACAAAACAATTTCTTTCAAGTTTTTCTTTAAATTCTAGCTAGTTAACATATATGGTAAAATTGGTTTCAGGTACAGAATTTAGTGGCTCATCACTTACATATAACAGCCAGTGCTCATCATAACAAGTGTCGGTCCTTAATACCCATCAACCATTTAGCCCATCCCCACCACACCTCCCTCCATCAATCGTGTTTGTTCTTTATAGATAAACGTCTCTTATGATTTGCTTCTCTTTTGTTTTTTTTTTATTCCCATTGGTTCATCAGTTTTGTTTCTTAAATTCCACACGAGTGAAATCATATTGTAGTTGACTTTCTCTGACTTACTTCACTTCAGTAATACACTCCAGTTCCATCCGTGTCTTTGTAAATGGTAAGATTTAATTATTTTTGATTGCCAAGTAATATTCCTCTCTCTCTCTCTGTGTGTGTGTGTGTGTGTGTGTGTGTGTGTGTGTGTGTGTGTGTGATATCTTCTTCATTCATCAGTTGATGGACATTTGGGCTCATTCCATAGTTTGGCAATTGTTTACAATGTTGATATAAAAATCAGCACCCTTTGAATATGTATTTTGTATCCTTTGGGTAAATACCTAGAAGTGCTATTGCTGTGTCATAGGGTAGTCCTATTTTTAACTTTGTGATGAGCCTCCACACTCTTATCTAGAGTGGCTGTGCCAGTTTGCATTGCCACCAAAAATATAAGAGGGTTCCCCTTTCTCTGCATCCTCACCAACATCTGATGTTTCTTGTGTTGTTAATTTTAGCCATTCTGACAGATGTGAGGTGGTACCTCATTGTGGTTTTGATTTGTATTTCCTTGATGATGAGTAATGTTGAGCATCTTGTCATGTCGTTTAGCTATCTATATGTCTTCTTTGGAAAACATGTCTATTTATGTCTCCTGCCCATATTTTAACTGGGTTATGTGTTTTTTGTGTGTAGAGTTGTATAAATTCTTCATAGATTTTGGATACTAACCCTTTATCAGATGTGCCATTTGCAAATATCTTCTCCCATTCCATAGGCTGTCCTTTAGTTTTGTTGATTATTTTCCTGGCTGTGCAGGAATTTTTTATCTTGATGAAGTTCCAGTGGTTCATGTAGTAGTTCATGTTTCCCTTGCCTCCAGACACGTGTCTAGTAAGAAGTTGCTGTGGCCAAGGTCAAAGGGGTTTCTGCCTATGTTCTCTTCTAGAATTTTGATGGTTTTCTTTTCTTTCCCACATTTAGGTCTTTAATCCATTTTGAATTTATTTTTGTGTTTGGTGTAAGAGGTCAAGAGTCGTTGTTTTGCATGTTGCTGTCCAATAGTCCCAACACCATTTGTTGAAGAGACCGTCTTTTTCCCACTGGATATTCTTTCCTGGTTTGTCGAAGATTAGTTGAACATACAGCTGTGGGTCCATTTCTGGATTTTCTATTCTGTTCCATTGATCCATGTGTGTGTTTTTGTGCCAGTACCATACTGTCTTGATGTAACTTTAAGTGTGGAATTGTGATGCCGCCAGCTTTGCTTTTCTTTTTCAAGAATGCTTTGGCTAATCAGGGTCTTTTGTGGTTCCGTACAAATTTGAGGATTGTTTGTTCTAGCTCTGAAAAATCCTGGTGGTATTTTGATAGGGATTGCATCAAAGGTATACAATGCTTTGGGTAGTATAGACATTTTAACAGTATTTGTTTTCCAATCCATGAGCATGGAATATTTTTCCATTTTTGTGCCATTCAATTTTTTTTCATAAGTATTCTACAGTTTTCAGAGTACAGCTGTTTTATCCCTTTGATTAGGTTTATTCCTAGGTATCTTATGATTTTTGCTGCAATTATAAATGGAGCTTATTCCTTGATTTCTTTTTCTGCTGCTTCATTATTGGTGTATAGGAATGCAACAGATTTCTGTAAATTGATTTTATATCCTACAACCTTGCTGAATTCATGTATATGTTCTAGTAATTTTGGGGTAGAGTCTTTTGGGTTTTCTATATAGAGTATCATGTCATCTGTGAATAGCACTGTTTGACTTCTTCCTTGCCAATTTGGATGCTTTTATTTCTTTTGTTGTCTGATTGCTGAGGCTAGGACTTCCAGGACTATGTTAAATAACAATGGTGAGAGTGGACATCCTTGTCTTGTTCCTGACTGTATATGAAAAGCTTTCATTTTCTCCCCATTGAGGATGATACTAGCTGTGGGTCTTTTGTATATGGCTTTTATGATGTGAGGTATGTTCCATCTATACCTACTTTGTTGAGGGTTTTATATTAAGAATGGATACTGCATTATGTCAAATGTTTTTTCTGCATCTATTGAGAGGGTCATATGGTTCTTATCCTTTCTTTTTACTAATGTGGTATATCACATTGATTTGTGGATATTGAACCACTTCTGAAGCCCAGGAATAAATCCCAGTTGATCGTGGTGAATAATTCTTTCGAGTACTGTTGGATTTGATTTGTTAGTATCTTGTTGAGCTTCTTTTCATCCATGTTCATCAGGAATATTGGCCTGTAATTCTCCTTTATAGTGAAGTCTTTGGTTTTGGAATCAAGGTGATTCCAGCCTTTTGGAATGAGTTTAGAAGTTTTCTTTTCATTTCTATTTTTTCGAACAGTTTGAGAAGAATAGGAATTAACTCTTCATTAGATGTCTGGTAGAATTGTCCTGAGAGGCCATCTGGGCCTCCTTTGTTTGTTGGGAGATTTCTGATTACTGATTCAATTTCCTTGGTGGTTATGGATCTGTTCAAATTTTCTCTTTCTTCCTGTTTCAGTTTTGGTAGTTTGTATCTTTCTAGGAACTTAGATTTCTAGAATTTAGATTTCTATTTCTTCTAAATTACCCAGTTTGTTGGCATATAATTTTTCAAAATATTCTCTTGTAATTGTTTGTATTTCTGTGGTGTTTGATGTGATCTCTCCTCTTCCATTCATTATTTTATTAATTTGGATCCTTTTTATTTTCTTTCTGATAAATTAGGCCAGGGGGTTATCGATTTTATTAATTCTTCCAAATAACCAGCTCGTAGTTTCATGGACCTGTTCTACGTTGATGTTGCTGTTTTTCCTATATCATTTAGTTTGTGCTATTTTTTGTTATCTCCCCTTTGCTGCTGGTTTTAGACTTTATTTGTTGTTTCTTTTCTAGCCTAAACAATTGTAAAGATAACCTGTGATTTCAGGCTTCCTACAATCAAGGTATCCTGTGAATGCAGTTTCAGCAAGTTGACACTAGGTGGGGTTTATCATTTGACTTTCAGGCAAAATTCAAGTTCTTTGATTTTCAAAAAATCCCAAGACAACCATTCCTCAAATATTTAATCATTTTTGATTTATTAAAACTTAACTTTTAAAACTCAGCAATAATTAACATCATTATAATTAGCTTATTTGAGAGAAAAATAAAAGTATAAAACATAACTATATGACTAATTCCCTGCAGAACCTGTTCATAGCATTTCAAATTATCTCTGTGATCTTGCCAAGCCAAGATATTTCACATCTCTGGGACTCTCGTGGGGTAGAATTAAATTAGTGTTTTGAAAATATATTTAATAGAAGAATTCTTTTGAAAGAAAAATACACATACAAATAAATATAGATGCTTTGGCTGAATTGCATGTACAGTCTCCTTTATCTTCCACCTAATATAATGTTCCAAATCCTGCTGTCAAAATCAAATATCTAAACAATGCTCTAAAAAACACTGGTTTCTCCCTTTCCCTGAAGCTTTCTGATTAAAGATCATTTTTGTAGAATACTGTTGCCCAATCTTCTCAAATTTAGCATCATCTTGGGCCTATTAAAAAAAAAATCCTAGGGGCTCCTGGGTGGCTTGGTCGGTTAAGCGTCCGACTTCGGCTCAGGTCATGATCTCACGGTCCATGAGTTCAAGCCCCGCGTCAGGCTCTGTGCTGACAGCTCAGAGCCTGGAGCCTGTTTCAGATTCTGTGTCTCCCTCTCTCTCTGCCCCTCCCCTGTTCATGCTCTGTCTCTCTCTGTCTCAAAAATAAATAAACGTTTAAAAAAAAAAATCCTAATACCTGGGCTCAACCTTAGACCATGTAAAACTGAATCTGTGCAGGTGGACCCCAAACACTTGTTTTTAAAACACTGTCTTGTAATTTAGGGGCAGAAAGTGATAAGAACCATTGTATACGATAGCTGTAATTCTCAATTCCTCTAGAAGTCTGATTTTTTGCAAACCTCCATAAATGACTTCAGTAATGATTACATTGGCATGTTTACATTTTATGATATAGAAAGGACATCATATCTCTTATGCTCTTTGTACTCCAATTTGGAATTCTGAAAGATGAGGTAACACTGGACTATCCATCTCCAAGTAAGCCATATCAATAGTCATGTCAATCATAGGAAGGGGCTGAAATCCAAGGATTTATCAGAGACAAACTGACAATTCTTCCTTTCTACTCATTTATATGCCACATATCTAATTATTTAATTTTGCTATATTGTACCTGGAAAGATTTATTAAATCAAATTTAAATTCAGTAAAAGCAATTCAATTACTGGTTTGATTTTTATCAGGCCAACAGATAATTTTCCCAGACAAAATTATAAGAACATACCTATCATATATAAACAATAAATGTTTGCTTTAATCACAAAATGTTAAGCAAATTTCTTTATGTTGAATCATATTTTTCTCTTCCTTCCCATTTTCAAGTGAAAATTGCTTTCTGAAAATAATAAAATTGATCCTAAATATTTTGGAATAATTACAAATTGAATAACCTCAAGAGAATAATAAAATCAGATGTCAAAATGTTCAGTGATGTTATTCATACTCACATGTGAAAATATTAATCTAATATATTAACTTTAACTATAATAATTTTAATTTACGAGCCATGGTTCACGGCTTGCATTTTAAACTTGCGTCTTAAAATATTCACTTTTTAAGTTTTTCAAGTACCTAGAATATTTCCCTTAAAATAACATTGTGTATAAGTTCATTTTACCTGTTTTATTATTTTAGATGTGCATAAAATAATCACAAAAAAGACTGATTGATTTTGGAAATTGTAAGTAGTAGAAAGTATAGGGCAGTGACACCAGATTTAATATGGCTTCATGCAAAGCCTAACTATGGAATTTGTCCTTTATACCTTAATACAAGCTCCTCCTTCACAAACTATATAGTTTATATTTTCAAAAACAAGGATACTATCCTAAGTAGCCACAATATGACCACCAATATCAGAAAACTAACACTGATATATTATTACTATCTAATCTTTGGACCCTATTTAAGTTTCAACACTTGTTCTTATAACATTCTTTGTAGCAAAATGACCCAGTTCAGAATGAAGGTTCCATAGAGTTGACATATCTTTTTATGGTCTTTCAGTGTTGAGCAGTTTCTTCCTTTTGCTTAGATTTACATGATCATGATTCTGATGATTACAAGTCACTTTCTAGAATATCCCTCAGTTTGGGTTTTGTTTTGTTTTGTTTTGTTTTGTTTTGTTTTGTTTTTTCTCATGGTAAAGTTCAAGGTGTACTTCTTTGGTGGGCATATAACAAAGTGATGCTGCGTTCTCATTGTATCTTCTCAGGTGATGTATGCTTTTGACTTATCCTGATGATATTCACACTGATTACTTATTTGATTAAGGTGTGGCCAGCCAGTCTTGTCTCCTAGAAAGATACTTTCCACCAATTTTTCTTAAGTATTTTGTAGTGAGGTTCTTTGAAACTATGTATATAGATCATATATCTTCCAATAAATGCATTAATTTATTTATATCAATATGGACTAATAATTTTCTCTTTTATTCAGTGGTTATAATACAGTTAGCACAGTAATTATTTTCATGTTCACGCCATTCTTTGAGCATCTTCTTTCTCTTTGGCACAATATATTCCAGAATCATCTTATAATTTTCTTGCTCCAGCCTTGGAATCAGCTATATCTCCAGGGAACCCTGATTCTTTTCTTTTCAATGTACAACCGTATTGACAACCAAAATCTGGGCACTTAGTGTCCTCATTGCTTCTCTCAAAGGATCATTCTCTGTCTTGATAGATAGATAGATAGATAGATAGATAGATAGATAGATAGATAGACAGACATAGTAATGTATTTGTGTGTGCATATATACACATAATATATATATATAATAAATGTAAAATTTATACTTCTAAATATCTACATTACACATACATAGATGCATTTACGTATTTATTTCTATATTTTGAAAACCATTATTTCATTATCAATACATCCAATTTCAATCCAATATCAATATTCATATTGTTTATTCATATTCTATATTGTAACTCATTCTCTGACATTAAAAAATCTGCCTCCTGTTTTTGTTTTTTTATTTTTTCAACTTTATTTATTTGATCTATTCTTTCAGTGTAACCAATCTCTCATCTCTGTCACCTCTTAGCAGAGATTCCTCCTCACCCTGACATCCTGAGCCAAAATGGCTTTTTCTGATCCTTAATTACATAACAAATACAGAGGGGGGAAAACAACCAAAAAACAAATAACTGCCACAAATCTTGCACCATTGTAATACTTCAAGTTTACTCCAGTATTAACTTTCTCAGAAAACTGAAAAAAAAATCATATTACATGACAGAGGTAGAGCAAATGATTTCTGTACTGATGATAGGTCTAAGAGTTTTACCTTAACTCAGATATGTTTGCTGGGAATTCTGGAGATATTCCTATCATCTAATTGTCAGTCCCCAGCCTACTATGGCACTCAGCCTGTCACCTTTTAACTGTGAAGCTTGTTAATTCACTCATGTATTCAACAAATGCTTACTGACCTTGTACTCAACACTGGAGAGGTGGAGGGGCGTAAAGCTAGTCATGATCCCTTTCTTTTTACACCTTATCTTACAGTGGTGGAAAAAAATTAAAAAAGGAGTGGGAAACAAACAAATGGTAATACTTTATGCAATGCATCATGGAGGAAAGAGTTTTTTGAGAAAACACATATCTGGGAAGACAACATTCGGACTTAACTGTATAGGGACAATTTCTCTAAGTTAGTGATATATAAGCTGACAAATAAGACTTAAGCAAGAGATTCCAGTGCGAGTAAAGTATGTGTGGGGTAGAAGATGGCAGGAGAAAAAGGTCCTGGAGCAGGAAACAACTGAAATAAACAAGTTTGTGTTCAGCATAACCAGAAACTGGGAAGAAATTATAATAGGTTGGAGATAGAGTAGAAGTGGAAGAGGCTGTATCTTGCCCACAATGGTGTATTTGAAAATCATTGATGGGGATGCCTGGGTGGCTAAGTTAAGTGTCTGACTCTTGATTTCTCCTCAAGTCTTACAGTTCAATTCATCTGAGACTTGGATCAGGCTTTGTGCTGACAGAGTTTCTCTCTCCTTCCCTCTGCCCCTCCCCTGCTCATGTGCACTCTCTCTCTTTCTCAAATAAAAATATCTAAAAAATAAATAAACATTTTTAAAAAAGAAAATCACTGATGTATTTAATAAATAACACTCTGCAATTCTGTGTACAACAGATGACAGTGTATTTTAGTTTAGACCAAGAATAACCAAATGATGACTTTCATGCCAAATCTGACCTACTGCTTTTTTGTTTCGTTTGAAGGTTTAATAGACATTAGTTTTTAGGGCAGTTTTAGATTCACAGAAATTTTGAAAAGAAGGTACAGGGGCGCCTGGGTGGTGCAGTCGGTTAAGCGTCCGACTTCAGCCAGGTCACGATCTCACGGTCCGTGAGTTCGAGCCCCACGTCAGGCTCTGGACTGATGGCTCAGAGCCTGGAGCCTGTTTCCTATTCTGTGTCTCCCTCTCTCTCTGCCCCTCCCCCGTTCATGCTCTGTCTCTCTCTGTCCCAAAAATAAATAAAAACGTTGCAAAAAAAATTAAAAAAAAAAAAAAGAAAAGAAGGTACAGATATTTCCCACATATCCCTTGCACCTATGCATGCATATCTTCTGCTATTATTAGCATAGCCCACCAAAGTGGTACACTTGTTATATTTGATGAACTTACACGGACACAACATTATCACCCAAAGTCCCTGGTTTACCTTATGCTTAACTCCTGGTGCTGTACATTCTATGGGTTATATGTATAATGACATATATCCATAGCTATAGTATCGTACAGAGTAGTTTCACTGTGCTCTGCCTTCCCTTCCCAAACCCCTGGTAACCACTGATCTTTTCACTGTCTTCATAATTTTGCTCTTTTCAGAATGTTTTATATTTGGAATTATACAGGCATATGGACTTGTCAGATTGGTTCTTTATCTTAGTAATATACATTTAAGCTTACCCTGTGTCTTTTCATGGGTTGATAGCCCATTAATTTCTTTAGTACTGAATGCTATCCCTTTGTCTGAATGCACACAATTATTTACCTATTCACCTACTGAAGGACATCTTGTTTCCCTCCATGTTTTGGCAATTATGAAAAAAGCTGCTATAAACATGGGTGTGCCAATTTTTGTGCAGATACACTTTTTCACTTCCTATTTTTGTAAATAAACTTTTACTGGAATGCAGCCATCCTCACTTTGTAAGTACTGTTTATGTCTGCTTTCAAACTATAATGGAAGGATTCAGTAGTTGCCACAGAGACCCTATGATTCATAAAGACTAAAATATTTATTATGCGGGTGGGTGTTAATAGAAAATATTTTTTTTGATTACTGGTTTTGGTAAGAAATAATAGTATATGTGACCAAGTATCTGGACAGTTTTGAGATCTAAGCCGGCAAACAGGATGAAAAGAGAAATGGATGATGGCTCCTAATATTTCCATTTTAGGTAAAGTTGGATTGTGTTTTTTTTTTTTACTGTGATGTAAAAACTGTGAGTAGCATTAGGTTTTCTTAGTTTTTTTTTTTTTCCTTCTGCTGTCACAGAGTACCATAAACATGTTGGCTTACAAAAACATCAATTAATTCTCTTACAATGCTATAGGTCAGAAGTTCTTTGCAAACCTCCCTGGGCTAAAATCAAGGTCTCGATTTAGCTATACTATTTTCCAGAGATATTACAAGAGAATCTGTTTCCTTTGCTTCCTCTAGTTCCCAGAAAATAATTTTCATCTTTTTTTTCTTTTAATTGAGTGGAAATGAGCATTACTAATTACATATCATGGGTTAGAAAAAAATACAAGATGCTTTACACATGTTGTCTCATTTAATTGTCAAAACAACTCTGAAATAGACATTATTTTTACCATTATAAAATTGAAAAATTAGGGTTTAAAACCACACAAGTTCATCCCATAATCCTTTTGATGAGCTACATTTCAAACCTGTGTTCATTAGTAAGAATATGAATTATAGAAATGTAATAGTTATGCATTTCTCCTTCTTATCACTGTGACCTGATTATCACTATGAATATTGCTACATTTAAAGCAACAACATTGTAAATTTCTGACCATTCTTTTATAGTCACATCTTTCTCATATTTGACTTCAGGCAGGAAAGGTTCTTAGCTTTTAAGGACCCATGTGATTATATTGTGCACTTGGATAATCCAAGATGCTGTTCCATCTAAAGATCCTTAAGCTTCATTGCATCTACAAAGTTCCTTTTTCCATATAACATATTCACAGGTTCCAAGGATTAGTATGTGGCCATTTGGGGAGGGTGTTTTAGTACCTGCTACTTGTAGATTTACAGAAAACTTTACAAGTCCAGTCTGTGATGTTCCTAGGATCCCTAAGCAGATATAACTAATAGGCAGTTGTTTTGTTTTGTTTTGTTTTGTTTTGTTTTGTTTTTAACAACAGCTTTACTGAGATATCATTCATATACCATACAATTCACCCATTTAAATTGTACAAGTCAAGAGTTGTGCAAACATTTCCACAATATAGTTTTAGGACATTTTCATTACACCCAAAATAAATTCTTTATCCATTTAACCATCACTTCCTACCCTCCTCCTTTCCCCTGGCCCTATACTAATACTGATCTAATTTTCATCTCTATGGAATTGCCTAATCTGGAGATTATATGTAAATAGACCACACAGTATGATATCTGGTGATAGGATTCTTTCACTTTACATAATGTTTTCAAAGTACATCCATATTGTGGATGTATTGATATTTATCCATATTTATTGCTCAATAATATGCCATTGTATGGATATAGCACATTTGATGGACATTTAGGTTGCTTCCATTATTTGACTATAAGGAATCATGCCATTATAAAAAATTATGTTTGTGTGGACATTCATTTTTATTTCTCTTGAGTATATACTTAGGAATAGAATTACTGAGGCAGACAGTGATTCTATCATTACCATTCTAAGGAACTCCTGACCTATTTTCCAAAGTGGCTGCAACATTTCATAATCCAGCAAGGCATATGGGTTCCAATTTCCCACATTATCAAAAACACTAGTTTTTGTCTTTTAGTCCTCCTAATGGATGTAAATTGACATCTCGTTGTGGATTTGATCTGCATTTCCCTGATTATTAAATATATTGAGCACCTTTTCATGTGCTTATTGGTCTCTTGTATATGTTCTTTAAAGACATGCTTATTCAAATCCTTTGTCCTATTTAAAACTTGAGTTGTCTTTTTATTGTTTAGCCATACGTGAATTAGCCATAAGTATACGGGCTTATTTCTGGACTTTCAATTCTGTTCCATTAAACTCACATTTATATTTATCCTAGTAATGAACTGGCTTCTTTACTCTAGATTTAAAGTAGGTTTTGAAATCAGGAAGTGCAAATCCTCCAACTTTGCTCTTTATTTTCAAAATAGTCTTGGCATTCTTGGCCCTCTGCATTTCTGTATGAATTTTAAAATCATATTGTCAATTGCTGCAAAAAACTGTTAACTCTATTTTTATCGAGATTGTGCTGAATTTGTGGATCATTTGGGGATGTATCAACATTCTGTATTAAGTCTTCTTGTTAAACATGGGTTGTCTTCTGTTTACTTAGGTCTTTTGAAAATTTTGTTAACAATGCTTTGGAGTTTTCAAAGTACAGGTTTGCATTTCTTTTAGCTAAATATATTCCTAAGTATTTTTAAAATATAATTATAAAGATATTACGGTGTTTATTTCACTTTTGGAATATTTTTTTTTTTAGTGTATGGGCATACAACTGATTTTTGTATATTGTGTTACATTCAACAATCTTGTTTAACTTGTTTATTAGTTCCAATAGATTTTTAGAGTATTTCTTAGAGTAAAATCTTATGATTTTATGCATGCAAAATCATGTCATTTACAGATAGAATTTTGCTTCTTCCTTTCCAAACTGGGCATCACTCATTCATTCATTCATTCATTCATTCATTCATTCATTTATTGCCTAACTGTCCTGGCTATAACCTCTAATAAAATCCTGAATAGAAGTGGTGAGAGAAAAATCCTTGTCTAATACCTGATCTTAGGGAAAAAGTCACTCTTTCACCATCAAGTATGCTATTTGCTGTGTGTATTCTCTTGACATCTTTTATAAGATTGAGAAAGCTCCCTTCCATTTCTTGTTTGTGGAGTGTCTTTGTCAAAAAAGATAGTTGATATTGGTGGTCTGTATATATCTGCTTCAAGAAGCAAAAACCATGGTATAAAATAGTGGACCTTGGATCTGTGGGGGCAAAATTAAAACAAATTAAATAAAGAGTCAACCACTTTTATTCCTCACTACTCAATTTGTTCCTTCTTCGAGGTGATGTACATTGTGTTATGAACATAGAAGATTCACAAAGTCTCATTCTAAGATAATGTCACCATTCATTTTCAGGTGACTTTATCACTATTCACCTGAACTCTAAATTATTATGTACCGTCATAGTAGTGCACATAAGGTAGCAAGATACACAAGAGAATATGGACTACAAAAATAATATAAAGAAGCTTGATCCCCACTGTTGTAGTGGGTCTTGACGACTAAGTCAAAAATCAAAACTACTGTATCATATCACTAGTTTCATATTCCCTTTACTTTATCTCAGCAGATGACTGAACTAGATTCTTCATCCAAATGGATATTTATATGTGTGTATACACACACACATACACACACATAAGATGTATATGTACGTGAATGTATACATATATGATTTGAATCCTTGAGTAATTATGAGATTGTCATAATGTTCCGCTGAGGAGTGTTATTAGACAAAGACGTCTTAATCGGCATCCCAATGAATCTCTTAGATTCCAAACATAAGTCTGTGCTTCTAATATATTTGGCCACCTGAATCCATACCTTCCCACTCTGACCTGTAGAAATCACTTTTAGGAGGACCTTAGAGAGTACAATAATCTCACTCTCTGCCTTTTGGTGTAGTGGCATAAATAACCTAACCAGAGCAGCCTCTATTTCCAATATATTAATTGGAATATAATTATATCCATAATCATATAATTATGATTGTTCCCTGGTAACATTATTCACCCCCTGGGCATTAAAACCACAGGATCACAGATACTCAACTCACAGAGATGTGAGGAAAATTATTCTTCCTATGTGTTATTAGGTATAACGTTGATTTTTCACCCTTGGCTCTGAGAAACGGATAACCAAATACCGGCACCTGGTAAACCAAAGTCCGTATCTTATAGGATTAAATGTCGTATATGCCTTAAATCAGGATGTGGTCTCCTAGAGTCATAGAACACATCAAAATCTATGGGCATGATCACATCGCCCTACTTCCCTAATTATGATAGTTGCCATGGAGTTGGAAAACAAAAAAAGAAAAGGTTGTAAACGGTACCATGATGTTGATTGAAGTTATTGAGTAAGTACTGTGCTTGTAGAAGCACTTTGATCAAGTATTTTGAGCAAGCACTTTGTTTGAATCTGGACAGGCTTGTGAATGATTTGTTTCATAGAATGCAGAAGAAGCATTACTATGTGACTTGTGAGGGTAAGTGCTAAAAAGCCAAATGACTTCTCATCCACTCACTGAGAATATTCAGTCTTGGAACCCTAAGCCACCGTATTAAAAGTTCTGTTTCCTTAAGCTACCATGCTACAAATGTCATAATTAGGTCATCCACTTGACAACCCCAGCTTAATGTAGCCTTCCTATTATACACACCCAATCACCTGGCATGTGAGTGAGGCCACTTTAGACATTCCGGATGGACAACCCACTGGATAATTACCATCATATGACCCTCATTAGTACCACATAGAACAAATGGTTCACTCAGCTTAGCCCTGCAAATTCCTGACAAATAAAACCATGAAGTGTGATGAATTGATTATTATTTTGGAGTTGTCTGTTATAGCACTGTGGAGAACCAGAGCACAAGGTGACCCCTGAGTCACGTTGGCTATAATACAATAAAAATGCACTTCTGCTTATGCCCTCCATAAATAAGACCTACATTTTCATTATTGATTAACTAATCTTATGGAATTCCTCATGAGGGCTTTGGGATCATTTGAAAAACAAAACAAAAACAAACAAACAAACAAACAAAGAAAACACTGTAGCATCAGGGATAAGTACCCTGGGAATCTGAGGAACATTTGTTTGCAATTAACATTTGGCTTTGAGGGCTATTTGAGTCCATTTACACTTATGCTATTTTTAATTAATGATGCAATGATCTATCACCAATCAACTCTCTAATTTATTGAATCACATAACACTAAAGATAAGTAGTTTAGGTAATATATTCACTTATCCCATTGTTACATATTCTTTCTAAGAAGTCATTGGCAAATGAGGAGGGTCCAACAGAGAAAGGAGTAGTCAATGAGGAGTCCCAGCACTGTTGCAAATAAATATGGAAGACAGAAGTGAAGAAATATCCTGATCTTACTCCTTCCCTGTCCTGTAAACTCCTGAAGAGTGTCATTTTGGTCAAAGTCAAACAAATCTATGCAGTAAGGCAAAACAGGTGATTGCTCCACAGTGCTTAGGCTTCTGACTCAGAGAACAAGACTACAAAGAACTGAAAATATAGCTTAGCACAGTTAAATAAATATTAGTGCACAGTGCATGATCTCTCTGACTTGAAGGCATGCTCATCCATAATCTTGAAAAACTAGAGGCCATTTCCTAGGCATAGAGACATTTAGGACAAATCTGTGCTGGATTACATAAGATCAATTATTATTATTATTATTTTTAATGTTTATTTATTTTTGAGAGAGAGAGAGAGACAGAGTACAGGCAGGGGAGGGGCAGAAAGAGAGGAAGACACAGAATCTGAAACAGGCTCCAGGCTCTGAGCTGTCAGCACAGAGCCTAATGTGGGCCTCAAGCTTGTGAACTCAAGATCATGACCTGAGTTGAAGTCAGACACTTAATCAACTGAGTCACCCAGGGACCCCCTAAGATCAATTATTAACGTGTGTACAACAGAACCATTTTCTGGTAACATTCAGATTGATTTTTGTTAGGATTATGTGATCATGATCTTTTATTGCTTCCTGAGCCATACAACCAGAGTCTGAGAGGGATTTTCCCCAGGCTAAATAGTAGGGTTTGTGTTACTCCTGTTGAAGACCACTGTTTTCTGCCTTGTGTTAGACCCTGAACTGATAAAGCCTATGGCAGAAGGCGTATGGTTACTTTGTTGTGATTTGGCTTCTCATGTGTCAAATCATATACCCAGAATAGAGTGTGGTAACATACCTCTAAGAAAGATACTGTGTCCCAACTTGGATATTAGAGGAAGAAGCATAGAGGCTCCTGGGTGGCTCAGCCAGTTAAGCATCCAACTTCAGCTCATGATCTCACAGTTCATGAGTTCGAGCCCCTTATGGGGCTCTCTGCTGCCACACATAGTCTACTTCAGATCCTCTGTCCCTCTCTCTCTACCCCTCTCCCACTCTATCTCTCTCTCAAAAAATTAAAAATTAAAAACAAGAAGAAGCATAGCTTATAAAGGCAGTAAAATATATTTTTAGTTTGATGTTTTCAGAGTGATATATTTGGAAATATAGTTGTTTTGATAATCCCTAATAAAAGGCTTCCCTCAATCTGGCCACATTGCAACCACTAGTTCCCTGCAAAAATCAGGATACAGTTAAGAAACTATTCTCATTGAATATCTGCCAGCTCATTGGCTCCTAGTGCTGCTGCAAATATAGTCTTAGCACTTTGTTAAAGCAAACTCATGTGTCACAAGTTATCTATTTCTCCAAGCTTCCATGCTAGCCAACTGAAAGACTTTAGACATCAACTCACTACTAGCAGGGTCAGCTTATTCTCATCCTCCCAAACCTCTCTGAGTCATAGCCTATTCAAATAAAGCATCTTAACACCCAAACTCTTAAAGCAGATAATTATATCATGGTGAAGCAGAATGCGACATTCCTTTTGCCTCCTAGGTTTGTGATAGAAAGACCACAACTTCCAACTTAGCTCTTGCTTTTCAGTCTGGAGATTATTACAGAAAAAATGTTCAGTTGCTCTAACCATCCTGTGCATGGAAGAAATATTTTCTATTCTTATTGGAAAAAGCCTCACATTTACTCTGTAAAGTTTTACTGAGGCATGAACAGAAGCAGAGGAGAAGCAGAAGAACAAGGATGCCTTGTTTCTTATTTCATTTAACACACCCACTTGCAAGTGCCTTCTCTTCCTACTACCTTCTGTGCTTTGGGAATTGAGGAATATCTGACTAGACAGTACATGCTTCACAAAGTTCAAACTACAGTCTAGTTCTTCCCATTATGGCTCATCTTTCGTGCATTTAGTAAAGAAATTGATTTCAAAATCTACTCTATAGTCTCAGGGTGGTTTTTTTTGTTTGTTTGTTTTGTTTTGTTTTGTTCAGGGGATATAGAGTAGTTTCATATAGAGGTTAACAGTATGTGCAAACTTTGTGCATCATTTACAAAAGATCTGCTTTTTTAGGATTTTCCTGTGATGATTGCCATGATACTAATACACTATATATTTTCTATTTTTCTCTTATAATATGTTCACATGGAAGGAAATATGAATATAGTATTAAGTCAATAAAACCTAAACAGTACAGCATGGCATAATCTTCCATTTACTTGTTGATTCCTATGGTAAGACAGTTATCTGAAAATTTGTGTCCTAGGAGGGAAAAAGCAGAGTGTACAAGTGAGTTGACAATTATCAAAACAACCCCATATGCCAGGTCATTGGGAAAAACCAAGTTGGGAAGGTAACAAGAGCTAATTCAGAGTTGACCTGGTTTCTTGCGATGCTATCTGACTTACCAACATCTACACTGATCACTTTGCTCAATACAGAGAATTCATAATTTGAGGCTTCATATTATTTCAACAATCAAAACAAACAAACAAACAAACAAACAAACAAACAAACACCTGTAGATATTTGGCTTCCTATACTGTAGGATTAAAGAGCAATGGTAATGTGTTAGTTATTCTGTCATTTTTTCATTAAAGATCTGATGAAATGTCTTCTGAATAAATACTCAACCAATACTCTTACCTTTCACATAGAAAAAAATGCTAGCATGTATGATATCCTATACCTCATAGCAACTAACGTGTTTGAGATGACATTTTTTCGCATTCTTCCAAAGAATAAGCAACAGACAAAATTATAGAATACAATGAGAAGTTGTTGATTAATATTTCACTAACAAGAACATGCTCATATCCAAATTAGTAAAATACCTTTGATAATATCTAGTGGACCATCATTCTGGGGAGCCTGACTTCACCTCAGGTCATGATCTCATGCTTCACCTGACCTGACATGACCTGAGCTTCATGACCGGGTTTAAGCCCGGCATCAGGGTCTCTGCTGTCAGTGTAGAGCCTGCTTCAGATCCTCTGTCTCCCTCCTCTGCCCCTCCCCGGCATGCTCTCTCTCTCAAAAATAAACATTAAAAATAAAATAAATTTCTTATAAAAATACTCTATCATTCCATATAGTTTCTATTTTTATAGTTCCATTTTTATATATATTATAAATGTTTTTGGTGGCAAATATATTTTTGGTGGCAAATGTTTTTAATTTCATAGCAAACGTACCATATTTTATTTCATTTTGAGACATTTATTCTCTTAAATATAATTATTCCATTCTTATATCAGCAATTAATTTTAGTTGTTTCATAATATTCTATTGTATGAATATACCATCATTCATTTTTTATTCACCCATAGGTAAGCTTTCTACTGATTTGAGGTATCTACCATTGAGATCAATACAACTATCAATGCACTATATATCAATACTCCTAGTCTAAAGGCATATGTGTTCTTTTACTGTTAAAAATAAATATTTTTTCATATGCTTATTGATGTAAGTGATTCCTGTTCTGTGAAATACCCGCTTAACTCTTTTACCCATTGTTGGAATTTATGTTTTCAGTGCATATTTTCTATATTTTCAGAGTAATTGATGTCTACTGTGTGTAAGCATGACTTTTTGTATTTTATTATTTCATTTAACCAAGTATCATGAGCATTTTCCTTTCTGTAACATGTAGTTAAAAACATAATTTGTAATTGCTGGTGTATATTTCTTCTGTTGTGTACTTCCTTACTTTTTCCAGTCTGACTGAGATATCTAAAAATTGGAAAGGTAATAACCTATGTTCTATCCCAAGTTCAGTGGTACCAATTAGGTGTCAGTTTTGTCAGGAATGGGAAGTCCCTCTATATTATCAGAAATACATACATATATACATACATGCATCCATATATACATACATACATAGGTAATGGCTGCTGGTTATGACCTTTTAGAAAATTTTGTATTTGCTGGTTTTCCAGGAAATTTCACTTACTTCCAAGTTTTCTAAGAAGTCACAGTTAGAATGAATCCTATTTTAAGGTACTCTTTTTTACACCCTAATACAAATTCACAGTTTTGATATGATACAGTTTTCTTTGCTAGCACTCAATATGGAAAAAGATAACCATGTTAATGGTTATCTATGGAAAGACATTTAGACATAGATGCTCTATGTTTAGACATATACTTTTCCTGGTTAATATCCTAGTTGTTACAAAGTATTAATGATACAAAAAAGAAAGAGAAAGAAAAAGAAAGAAAGCAAGAAGGTGGGAGATACTAACAGGAAATTAAATACTAATAGGAAAAACTAATAAAAACCATCTTATTACTATAACATAACGATATGATTTTTAACATTTCTGTTTTGCTTACTTGAAACTAACAATAGTATAGGAATTGTTAGTCATCTCTACAATTTCTCATTGAGCAGTATAAAAGGAAAACAACACACAAACAAAACCTTGTATCTTACTCTATTCACAGAATACTTCCATATTTCAAATGTGTGGATTTCCCAAACCAAGCAATGTTCCAATCCTCAGTGGACACCAACTGGGTGTCTTATGAACTTAATTCTGACACTATCTACCTGTTCTCACTATCTACCTGTTAGCCCAGCTCAACAAGGCTTCCCTCACTTCAGACACCAATTGCAAGTCCAGATGGTCATCTATACTTCTGAACAACCCGTTATGAATTAAGGTTTCCACGACTCCCTTTCTCAGGCTCAATAATTTGCTGGAATGGCTCATAAAATTCAGAGCAATGTTTACTTACATTTACCAGTTTATTATAAAAAAAATACAACTCAACAATAGCCAGATGGAAAAGTCCCCGAGGGCAAGGTATAGGAGAAGGAGCACAGAGTTTCCAGATCTTCTTGAGGTACATCATTCTCCCCAAACCTCCACATCTTCCCCAACCTGGAAGCACATCAAATGTCATTGCTCAAGAGTTTTTATAGAGCTTAATCCCAAGCCCCACCCTTTTCTCTTTCCCAGGGGACTGTGGGTTGGACTGAAATTTTCAACTTTAATCACGGAGTCCTTCTGATGACCAGCTCCATGCTATGGCTATCCAGAGGTACCACCTTAAGTCAACTGACTATCTTTTTGATAAGCTTTTCTTTGACTAGTAATTAAGTATACACTCTTTTGGTATATATCAATTGGATATTTCTACCATCTTCTATGGATTTTGTCCTTATAATTTTGACCCATTTAAATTAGATTGTTTACTTTTTCTATCATATGTTGTAAGTATTTTTTTTTTGTATTTATAATTTCTAGTATTCTCTATTAGGTGTTTTCTATATTTACTTTTCACCTTTAATCTTTGGGTAGCATTTTTGTATAGTTATAAAACTACTATAACTATGTATAATGACAGCAGAAACATGAACATACAAGTAGAGCAATTATTAACATTTGGGTAATCATTATTTTAAAAATATTAAATGAATTTAGCATAGTTGTAATATGCCTGGAATATTCTTATTACACTCACTTTTAAACTTCTTTTGTATATGTCCATCTAGGACTTTTCATACCAAAGTTTATATCTGTTGTCAGTGGCCTTTTCAGGCAGAGATCAAAGGAAGAATATTCGATATAGATTCCACACACAGAGAAAAGATCTGAAGCGGGGAATCAAAGAGGAGTTTCCCCTGAGATTTCATTTTCTCATTTCTTCTCACTGTGGTGAGGAATCAAAATGTTAAATTCTAAATTCTAAGAAAAAGATGAACCAAAAATCACTCTAGAATGAATTCAGTGCTCAGATTCTAATCTACCATCAAATTTAACAGTTTTCTATCACTCAGATTGTAATGACACTATTTTCCTCTTTTTTATTATTTTTGCTTACAAAACCCTCTGTCATACGCATGTGTGCTTAAGGTGTTAAATATTATATTACAGTGCAATATTTTACATAATTGTTTTCATTTAATCCTTATAATTCTGAGGTGTGATTTTTTTTTCACATTTATAACTGAAAACAACACATCATAAAAGGCTAACTGACCCTTGAAAGATTACATAGGAGTAGAACAAGACTCTGGGACTGAAAGTTCATTTTTGTATTTTTGATTAACATTACTAATAAATCTTAATATACACTCCTTACTAATAAATCTTAATATACACTCCTTCTAATATGAGGTGACACTTGTCTATATATCATTTACAAAGATGATGTTTTCTTCCAGGGATATAAGTTGGCTTATTTGCTATCTATGCTTTTACAGTTATTCTCGTGTAAAGATGGCCAGGGTTACAGAACAGGGAAGAAGAAAATTTTGGTATAAATACAGGATCTTAGTCTTTTTATCATTAAGCAATGTAAAATAAAATATATTTATGTGTCTTACATGATAAAATTTTTAATTCTGTATTAAATATTTCTACTTATCATTTCAAAATATGTCAATTTTTTTTCTATCCATTACTCTATGTTTCGACTTTTTGTTTATAATAAACATCTTGTTGATTATGCAAGGGGTTAGCATATTCCTGGTGGATTCCAGACAAATAGTCATTTTAAAACTGATTTTTTAAATATAATTTAAATTTTTTTTAACATTTATTTATTTTTGAGACAGAGAGAGACAGAGCATGAGCAAGGGAGGGATAGAGAGAGAGGGAGATACAGAATCCAAAGCAGGATCCAGGCTCTGAGCTGTCAGCACAGAGCCTGATGCCAGACTCAAACCCATGGACTGAGAGACACTGACCAACCAGAAATCGGACCCTCAACTGAATGAGGCACCCAGGTGCCCAAAACTGATTTTTTATCTAGTTATTTAGTGCTACTGATAGATTAACAGAGGGTTATGTGTCTTCTTTTTTGTGTTCTTCTATAGCACTACCATAAAAGCCCAGAGATTTTTAGATTACTTAACTAAGATCAGTTCTATAAGATACATATTTAGCATTTAATTTTACCAACTTTAATTAATAACAAAATATATATTGAATATCTATCAAATATTTTGATATGAATTGTGAAATAAAAAATGAAGCGGAATACTTCATGCCCATTTCAATGAGCCTAAGGGTACTATATGAAGCACTTAGAGACACAAACAAATCTAATCATTAGTCCTTCAACTTTTTTTCTGTTCCCATTGCTAGGAGTGAGGGCCGCTCACTACCATCTCCCTCTCAGCAGTCTCCTAAATGAAACCATCCACAGTGGCATCCATGTTAAATTTATTGTATCTTTTTTCAAAGTGTTATGTTTCTTTTAGATTTGAATTTTTGTATATACTATTTGCTTTGATATACAAGTGTTTCTGTTATTAGTCTGCTTGAGCTGTCAACAAAATACCACAAACTGGATGACTTAAACAACCAAAATTTATTTTCTCAAAAATTCTGGAGGCTGGAAGGCTGAGATCAAGATGCTGATGGCTCTGGTTGATGTTGAGGCCTCTCTCCTGGATTTGCAGAAGGCCGCCTTCTCAACTCATGTTCTTTACGTGGTCTTTTCTCTGTGCAAGCACACAGGTAGAAATGTGTCTCTTCTTATAAGGACACCAGTCCTACTGTTTTAAGATCCCATCTTTTTGAACTCATTTAACTTTAATTACTGCCAAAAAAGGTCTTATCTCCAAATATAGTCACATTGGTGGGTAGGTCTTCAACATATGAATTTGGGAGGATAACATAATTCATTGTGTATGCCTCTACAGACTCTCAAAATGAGTGAATAGGAAAAAATATTTTCTATAGCCTAACTGATTTATATATTTTACTGATTCAATTAAACTATGTATATATTATATATTTCTATGTTTAAAACTTATAGAAACCATCAAATTATTTTTAATGATTGAGATGATATTATTCAATAGATAGCATTTTAAGTAATATAAAATTATTATTCTCCATCTTTTTATTAAAAAGGAGAAGTAAGGTAATTAAAATTTGGTGAAATATGGGCTATCTGCCTGGGTGGCTCAGTGAGTTAAGTGTCTGACTTTGGCTCAGGACATGATCTCACGGTACATGAGTTCAAGCCCTGCATTGGGCTCTGTGCTGACAGCTCAGAGCATGGAGGCTGCTTCGGATTCTGTGTCTCCCTCTCTCTCTGCCCCTCCCCTGATCACACTCTGTCTCCCTCCTTCTCAAAAAGTGAATAAATGTTAAACAATTTTTTGTTAATTTAGTGAAATAAAACATTTAAGAGATTGGATAATTCATGCTAGTGAATGGGTTATACTTCTAAAAATAACTAAAATAACAAATTAGTCATACACATATGTAGACACAGTTTTAATATATTTATTTTATATTATTGTGCAGTATATAATGTTAATTTAATCTCTTTTGTTACACTCACTATAGATTAGACAGCATATAATTAGCACACATGATGTCTTATTAGTAACATAAAAATGGATGACATATTATGCGATAATAGTGTAATGTTGATTAATAACATAATGTTGATTAACCATTAAGAAAATCCAGATAAAATTTGTGATAACTTTATTTCTATGTTATTATTAAAATGCAATTCTTTTTATAGTGTAGATTTCTTTTTAAAAATTGTGTAATGATTTCTAGCCCTTAAAGTGAAGGTCTTTATTTTTTTCTTTTTTTAAAGTAAGTCTTCTCTGTTGACTGTAGCCTATGGTTTTCTCTCCATGAAATTTTTAAAAATTCAAAATGTTACATATCTTAATGTTGAATTTGAAGCCTAAAATGGTGTGTAAATATGTGGTGCTTTTGCCTTGTTACCTATAGCTCTACTTTCAAAATGAATGGCAACATAATAAACAATTAGATTATAATAAACTCTTACATGACAATCACTTCTGTACTTATCAGTCTAAACCTGCTAAGTTTTCTTTTTTTCAGAAACATTTGTTCTTTCTTGAAAACGATATATATCTTGTCTTAGAACTGAAATAGGTGCCTAAATATTGCTTTATTTAAAATACAAAACCCAAATAGTCATATTTGCATATTTCTCATGTCTTGCATACTGAAACCTATGTTTATGAGGAAGCAAAAGGAATAATCAACCATCTTGACTTAATCACAATGGATAAATATCAATAGGAAGATAAATACACCAAAAATGACAAAGAATGTGGGGAAAAAACTACTAAGATTCATACTTAACACTAAAGAAAACTTAAAGGGTGGGCATGAATTATTTTGAACTTGTTATCTGTGTTGGTGGACAATTAAAGGTGTTGCTACAGAGAGATATAAATGCAATCAACGAAGTAATATTTAGGGTAGAAATATTTTATAATGAAGCATAAAACTATTTTGTGTGTATCACATGATGGCAAAGCTAGACTGTACTCTGTAAATTCTTGAAAGGAATATAATGAATAGGACAATATACTGTATTAAATTGCATTTACTCTCAATAAAGTACCACAAGAGGGACAAATAAGCCCACAGGAAATTCTCCTGAAAGAAGGGAATTTTAATTTCTGTTTAATAAGAAAAGAATCACTGGGGGAAGAGACAATGGAAGGTTCATAACTTGGGTCACTATTCTTGTTTAATATTCACAATTTACTTAGGTAATTTTGAAATATCTAGGATTGACCTTTGGTTTGGCCTCTCAGATGTATCCTTCTGACCTATATTAGAGAAACAAGAAGGAGATTTGAACTTTCAAAGAAATTCCCAAGATGAATAAACTCAGATCCTTAAAAATTATTTGTAAAGTTCTCCTCTCAGTTTTTAAAATCATCCTATCATTCATTCTACAAATATTTGTTCAAAATTCTCTTAATATTTCTCTTATTATGTGTGCACATGTGTGATCTAGGCACTAACCAGTGTTGAGGGAGATGAAGATTTACTTCTAACTAGATTGTGTTGGGACACAAAATACACCACTTAATCATGCACTAATTGTACAATTTCAGAGTGATAAAAAAAAAAACTAAAAATAATAAAACTGAGTAACTGTCTTTTGGAGCCAGGAATTCAAATCAGATTGAGTGGCTAAAGAAAGTTTTGATGTCGAGGTGAGTCTGAGTTAAGATCTCAAAAACAAGAAGGACTCATTCGTGGGATGAACTGGACACAGGACACTTCAGACAGAGGAAACATCAAAAACAAGGTCCGAAGACAGGTACAAATTTGTAGTAACATTTAGAATTCTAGCATGTCTTAAACATATTGAGGGAAGGATGACTGGGAATTGACATAGAAAAAAACATATGAAACATACTCTGTCCTGAAAGTAGTGAACTAAAGAATTTAAGGGTGGGAAGGGGTAATATACCTCCATTGATTTTCATGAACCAGAAATACATGGTAAAGCATATTGTCCCCTAATCATGGCAGACCACAGCAGCTCCCATCCAAACAGTTCTAGCAATTTGTTCCAAGTGAGTGTTTATATTTCATATCATGATGAGAAATTTTTATTTTGTAATTTTAATGAAAAAATAATAATGGTGCATATGTTCCAAAAGTCACAAAGCTTATAACCTACAATTTTGACACTTCTATAATATTTAATACGGAGACTAAACCCTTTACCCCTTTGAGAAGTTGTGTGGGGTTGAGGAAGGCACACAAGTTTTGACTGATTCATTACCCTGATAACATGGATTGTTCTGGGGCCTTCATTCTGGCACAACAGCAGAAAGAAATTGAAGGAATAGATAGAATGGCTTCTCCAGAATTAATTTATTTTAAGTTTATTTATTTATTTTGAGAGAGAGAGGGGCAGAGACAGAGGGAGAGAGAGAATCCCAACCAGGCTCTGCACTATCATCACGGAGCCTGAAGTGTGGAGTCTCACTCGGAGCTCGATCCCACTAATGGTGAGATCATGACCTGAGCCAAAATCTAGAGTCTGATGTTTAACCAACTGAGCCACCTGGGTGCCCTTCTCTAGAATTCTTTTAAACAACCTGAAGCCACCAGTGATCTCTGTTCTAAGGAAAGGGAATGAATTAAATTGTACTGATTTCCTCTTGTACAAACTGAGATGTCCCAGATGAGCTATTAAAAAGTCTTTTTGATCTCTAATGCTTCATAAATTATTAAAATTATGTAATAATTTCATTGTAAATGCTAATATCCTCAGCACCAACATGGAATTGAAATGCAGTCATTCTCAGAGGGTCACGATGAGCTGATAAGGTAAGTTCAAGAGTTAATGGTTGCATTGTGAAATGAGTGAAGACCCTACTTTCTGATTCATGATCCTTTCGGTTGCTAATTTTGTCAGTATTGCATATTGCTTCACTTAGTACCCACTCTAGTAATTTCTATAGTGCTATAGTGCCATAGAGGCTAGAAAGGAAGGATAGAACACTTCCAGTATTTTCTCAGAGCTAAGAGACACACAAGATTCTGAAGGCAGAATTGAGTGATATAACATTGGTCTGGTAAGAGGCCATTTCTTTACAAGAAAAGTAGCAGCAGACATGGGTGTTCTGGAGTCACTGTAGTGGACTCTCTAATGCACGGTCCCTGTCACCATGGAGGTTGGAAGATGGATAGTGATAAAGTAAAAATCACATTTCCTGGCTAGTAGACTTAAAGATATTTCCTTGTCCGTTCCGTAAATTCTAAAACCTAATAATCGGTAATGAATTCTTGTGTGATTAAGCTAGCTACAGTAGATTACATGTCAGCAATAAAATAAAACCATGCCTGAGAAACCAGATTATATGGCTTAAGTAAATAAAAGAAATTATTGACACATGGAAATATCAAGACAAGGTTAAGCTATCTTCAGAAATGTCTGGTGCCAGAGTCTCAGTGTTTCAATGTCCTCCTCTATATTCCTTTTAGGACCTTTCCCTATGGTGTTGCAAATGAAGCTTAAAATATCTATATACCTTACAATCACAATAGAAAGAGGGAAAAAAAAGGATTACTTTCACTCAAATGCTATCAAATGTCATGGGAAGGAGTCTCACTGGATTAAGTACAGTCCCAGATTGGATCATCCCCCATCCAAGCATTATATAGCGAGATTGGAATAAACGCATTGACCAGTACAGGGCAGTGGCGAGAGTGAGCAGGGCTTCCATTCCCCTTGGACCACATATAAATGCGAGTGGAGGGGAGTGATTTCCCAAAGAAAGTAGTTTTTCCAAAAGAGGAGAGTGCATGCCAGCATAAGAAAACACAAACACACACACTCCCTGTCTCTGTTTCTGTCTGTCCCCCATACACACTCACTCACACACACACACTCCATTAAGGATTTTAATTTCAGAAGTGAGGAAATTCAAGCATTGTTGAAGAAAGCTGATTAACTTAAATGTCAGGGTTGTTATAAGACTTAAAACACCCAGAGTAAAAGTAAATTCATCTTGCAAACTTTCAGTTACAAGATGAATACATTCCCAGAATCTAAGGTACAGCATGGTGACTGTAATTAATGATACTATGTTGTAGACTTGAAAGCTGCTACGACAGTAGAACTTTAATGTTCTTACCATAAAATGGTAATGAGGTGAAAATGTTTTGACTAACCTTATTGTGGTAAACATTGCACAATATATATGTGTATCAAATCATCACATTACATACTTTGAATTTACACAATGTTATATGTCAATCTATCTCAATAAAGCAGGAAAAAAATAATGCCAAGAATTTTACTGAAATGGAATGGAATGGTAAATCTCAAGTTCATAGCTTCAGCTGGAATACTTTCAAATGCTGCAATTCTAAGAAATCTTAATACCTGGAAATGCCCCCTATGGTGTGCTGATTATAATTGTGGTTTATGGATGAAGTACTTCTAGGTTTAAACCCTAAATCAGCCCCTTATTAATACATGTCCTTCAGTAGTGTAATGTCAGTAAAAGTTAGTTTCCTTAGTTTTTTTTTTTTTTTTTTTTTTTTTTTAACGTTTATTTTTGAGACAGAGAGAGACAAAGCATGAACGGGGGAGGGTCAGAGAGAGGGAGACACAGAATCTGAAGTAGGCTCCAGGCTCTGAGCTGTCAGCATAGAGCCCGACGCGGGGCTTGAACTCACGGACAGTGAGATCATGACCTGAGCCGAAGCCGGCCGCTTAACCAACTGAGCCACGCAGGCGCCCCGGTTTCCTTAGTTTTAAAATATCAATAACAGTACTGCTAACTTCAAGATATTGTAAAAAAAAAACAACAAAATAGGTAAAATGCTTAGGACAAATTAATGGCCAAATGCATATATTATCTTTTGTCAATTTATTAATAATATATAATATATTATTTATTATAATATATAACTGAGTAGGAATATATAATTTTTGGAAACAAAGATATAATCCCAGAAAATCAGAAATGCTGTTTGTTTCATATGATATGGCTTATATATTACTATATTTTAAAAGTAACTATTAATTGGGGCGCCTGGGTGGCTCAGTCAGTTGAACACTGGACTTCAGCTCAGGTCACGATCTCACGGTTCGTGGGTTCCAGCCCCATGTCAGGCTCTGTGCTGTGGGCTTAGGCCTGGAGGCTGCTTCGGATTCTGTGTCTCCCTCTCTCTCTGCCCCTTCTCGGCTCATGTTCGCGCGCGCGCTCTCTCTCTCTCTCTCTCTTTCTCTCTCAAAAATAAATAAACTTTTAAAAATTTAGAAAAATAAAAATAAAAGTAAAAATTAATTGGAGCAATAGAAGTCTGATTAATATGTTGAAATTTGCAATATCATTTAGTTAATCTCAGCAAGTACAGACGACGGGAACAAAAAGTCTCCACATTTCTTCAGCATTTCTGTGGCCACAAGAGAATTTGTACAAATCAGATAAAATGAATGAATATTATTAGTATGTTATCCATATAAAGAAAACAATCCCTGTGGCATGAGCATCTTAGAATACATTATACTGTATCTGTCCCACCAATATTATTTTGCAGGGAAATTAGAGCTAAATTAACCATGTGTGACAAATTTAATGGCAGAAATATGTAATACAACACATAGCCTAGAACTGCCTAAAATAATATAAGAAAAGTTAACACAATTGCTATTGTCTTGGTAAATTAATCATCACATTTTTGTTCTGATTTTGTGATAAACTATATGGCTCTAAATTATTCATAGTCATTCTTTGGTAACGGATATGATAGCGCCTGTTGTGATGTTAAAACGAATAGGACAAAACACCCAAAATTTCACTGGGTATAGTGTGATAACCTAATGAAAGAAGATATCAATATATACGTGCCTATAATAAAAGTTTAATTAAAAACTATAAATTGTGCCATTTGCAACAATGTGGATGGAGCTAGAGAGTATTATGCTAAGCAAAATAAGTCAAAGAAAGACAAATACCATATGATTTCATTCACGTGGGGTGGGGGCTAAATGGGTAACAGGCATTAAGGAGAGCACTTTTGGGGATGAGCACTGGGTGTCATACGTAAGAGATGAATCACTGGGTTCTACTGTTAAAGTCAAGACTACACTGTAGGTTAACTACCTCGAATATAAATTAAAAAATTGAATTTAAGAAACAAAAAAGATGAACATATGGAGGGGAAAGAGAGAGGCAAATCATAAAATAGACTTATAACTCCAGAGAGCAAACAGGGTTGCTGGAGGAGAGGTGGGTGGGGAGTTGGGTTAACTGGATGATAGTATTAAGGAAGGTATTTGTGATGAGCAGTGGGTGTTGTCGTAAGTGATCAATCACTAAATTCTATACCTGAAACTAATGTTACACTGTATGTTAACTAACTGGAATTTAAGTAAAAATTAGAAAAAAGAAAAAAAAATCTATAGTTAAATGAACTACCATTGCAAATTTGAAAGGAATTAAATCACAAGACTGTAATTGAATACAGAGCAGTAATCTAAAGAGGCCCCCATATTGTCTTCCCCTTTCGTGGTCTTTATACTTTGCCTGCTTTGGTTTCTTTCTGTTACCACTCCTCAATCTGAGCTCCTATTCTATTTAAACAAACAAAAAAACAACAGAAAATGGAGAGCAAAGGGGAATCAGGAATGGAGGGAAGACAGGGATGCAAGCACAAAAGTGAGGAAAAAATATTTTGAAGGGATGTGGTTTCTGATAAAACATTTTGATACAAAGAGAAATAGTGAACACAAGGAAGTAACCTCAGTGCAGAATGAAGAAGCCAGGAGTGAAACTGAGCAAAGCCTTTATCCAGATTCTGAAATTTTCTGAAAGTAACTCTGCATTTTCCTTAGTTCCATTCCCAAGCACTTAATTTTTTTTTCTGGAATATTCCTAATATGCCTCAGCTTTTTTTTAAGACTTATGTTTAATTATTATATTTGATGCTGTTTTATACATGATATCATGCTAAGAACAAAGATTAAATGATGAATAAGATTTTCTGATTCTTGTTAAATTGGCTTACAAAGAGGTGGGACAGGTGTCTTGTTAACTGTGGTTTAAGTAGTGCCACGAGCAGGCTGTGTTGGGCAGAATAATGTCCTACAAAGATCTCCATGCCCTAATTCCTGGAACCTTTGAATATGTTGCCTTCTACAGTGAAGGGGAAATGAAGTGGTAGATGGAATTAATTTGCTGATCAGCTGACCTATAAATAGGAATATTATCCTTGATTATTCTTGTGGGCCCAATGTAATCAAAGGGGCACTTAAAAATGAAAGAAAGATGTAGAAGTCAGGGTCAGAATGATATAATGTAAGAAAATTTCCACCGTTATTTGTTGGCTTTGAGGTTGGAATGGGACAATGAGCCAAGGAGTGAGGGCAGCCTCTAGAAGCTAAAAAAGCCGAGGAAATGAATTCTCCCTACATCCTCTCAGAAGGAACACAGACACACTGAGAGCTTGATTTTAGCTCAGTTAGATGTGAGTCAGACTTCTGACCTATAGAACTGTGACATAATACATTTGTGTTGTTTTAATCCTCTAAGTTTGTGGTAATTTGCTGCAGAAGCAGTAGAAAAGTAATGCATAGTCCATGGAATACACTGGGCTGGCACAGAAGCTACCTGAGAAACAAGTGTCATTATAGCAGACAACTGAAATAAGCAATTCTAAAGATTCAAGGGGAGTACTGAGCAAGCAAACATTTTACAGGGACAAGATTTGAGTTGTGCAGTGAACTGAATAGGAGAGAAAGTACTACAGATTTTGAAAAAACTGAAAAGAAGTTCAGTATGGGTATATCCAAAACATTCTACAGTGTGTAAGATACTAACAGGGATTTGAAAGCCATGATAACAAATTTGAAATTATTGCAAAAGGCTACAGGAAGTCACTAAAGGTCTTCATAGGTGTGTGAGAGAGTGATTCAATTTGCATTTCAGAAATATTGCTGAGGCTGCCCATGAAGGACAGACTGCAGTGGACTGAACCAATACTAATCTATGGGAAAGATGTGATCATAGCCTTAACTAGCACTGTGACACATGGGATCCAGATAAGGTACTTGAAATCCTGGGTAGTTTCCATTTCTTTAATCATCTTGACTAGCAATGGGTTGGTGGCCCTACCTGAATTTGTATCCTTAGCCTCCAGAAAGATTCATCCTGGTTTGGAAATAGAATAGCTCTCTGGACATTACCATTTTTTTTTTAATGTGAAAAAACATACATTATTTACTCCAATGTATGATTTTAAAAGCATGGTTTTACTTAATATCTTATATAAGCAAAAGAAAAATGTAATGGAAGGTTTTTCTTCTATTTCTATTCCAATTAGTAAATAACTGTGAATGCCAGAAAAATTCAAATCTCTCTAGACCCTATCATCCTTATGTTAGAAATGTTAGACACGTTGGATTTTATAGTATAGGTCAAATTAAATCAAATTGCCAATAATTGACCAATGTTAACTTACAAAACTAGCAAATTTGCACAGTTCCATCTAATATTTTTCTTCCCTTAACAAAATCGTGTGTACTGCTTTTTAACATGGCCAAGAACCAAAAACCAGGACACTATGTATTTACTTTTGATGACAGTGGAAAACAAAGCAAATATGCTTTCCTATTTACTTGAAATGACTCATTTAGGCATATACAAAGTCTACAAAATTATGTTTTACGATCTACAAATAACTCACAACACCAGCTCTCTACTTCTGCTGCATTTTCTAATGCCTTAGGCACATCTCTAAGGACAGAATATTGTCTAATAAATATGTACGATACTCATAATTATAGGAACAAAAATTAAAATTAATTTTTTGCCCAACTATTTTCCTTTGTAATCTTAACAATGTGGGGTCCCATGTTCATTATTTCTTACAATAAAACTACTCCAGAATGCCTTAGGTAATTGACCTATAATGATGATAATTTTCTCTCTGCCTGAGAAAATTACTTTTAATTTTAAATTTCTACTTAATCTTAAGGGAATGAATCACCTTTCAATTCATTTGTTTTTGATTTCCCATTTTAATTAGTCTCAGTTTAATTACAATTGATTGAGTTAAAATATCAAGAAACTACCTGCATAAATAAGAAAATCTCATTTTCCCAATAAGTATTAACTTACACTTTAGAGAAAAAAATATCCAGACTGATTTGTCTGTGCTTCTGTATATAAGCTTCCAAGTTTATTTTCCAGAGATTAAAAACATAATAATAACTTGTTTGTAAAAATGATAATTCATTCATGGGGCCACCTAAATCATTTTACTCTTCTTTTGCTAAAACACAGAAACAGAGAGAGGAGAAAACAAACAAACAAACAAACAAACAAACATGTAATTCTGATACAGGATCAAGGCTGAGAAACACAAAATTCTTTTATTCTCTGTAATTGCCTTATTCTCTACCATTGCTTAATCTAATCAAAATACATTTATATAGCTAAGCACCTTTTAAGGGAAATATAATCTCAATGAGAAAGTATCAAAAAATTAGGTTCAATTTGTTTTTCTTTTTCCCTACTGATTATAAGAATAGCTGTCATTTCTCCTCATTCTATGTTCATCCATTTTTCCCTGTTGTACAAATGAGATTTAAGGAATGAGTGTCAAAAGAGTATTTTTAGGAGAAAGTCTTATTAAATACTACCATGTGGGAGATTAAATCCAGGGCAATTCTTCTAGGACAGAAACCTCTATTTCTCCTTCCTTTTTCAATTCCAATTTATCCATCATGTTCATTCCTAATTTTGAACAGAATATTTTCAATTTTTTATTACAGTTTTTAGAAGATTCCCAAATGCTGAGTTTAAATTTTTTTAGCAGAATGCAATATATGAGAAAATTATCATTTAATATCTGCTTAAAATAAGATTATATAAAATTTCTACTGCAACTACAGTTGATTTTAATACTAACTAGTAGGTAATGAACATTCTTTATGTTCTACACTTTTTTATTTTTCATAAATCATTAGTTTCAAATGATAAAATTTCAAGAATATTTAAATAAAAATGTTAAAAATGACTCCTGAAATGAAATGGTTCATTTGTATATCAGACAACGCCATGAAATAGAATTTTCATTGATAATATATTTATTTATATATGATGCATTTTATGCTACATAAATATGAAATATGATAGCTCACTCTTAAATAAGCCTTTCCATTTTCATGTATGTAAATGTATGTCATATTTCATAATGTTTTCTTGGAAGTACATATATAAATGAACTATAGTCCAATAGGTTTTGAGAATTCTTCAATTGAATGGTCTTCAAAGGTTTAATTTTTATCATCAAACATAAAAATCATGAGGTGTTTAATTTTTGGAGCCACCAATTCCAAAATGATGTATTGAAACATATGTTTCTAGCATGAAGGATACAGTAATGAAAACATCAGATAAAATCCTACCTTTCCAGTCTTATTTTTTTGTATTTAGACACTAAAATTAAGTAGTGTTGAGTCTGCTAAATGTTCAGCAATTAGATACAGTTTAAAAATTAATTCTAAGACAGAAAGCAAAATGGCTATTGCCACGGTTTAGAGGACAGGAAAATGGGGAGTTTTCTAAAGGGTATAAAGCTTTAATTTTGATATATGAAAAGAGTCTGTACATTGGTTGCACAACAATGTGAATGCTACTGAAATATAAACTTAAAAAATGGTTAAAGGTGCTAAATTTTATGATATGTGTATAAGGATACAGGTAGGAGCTAATGTTATGGTAGCAATCATTATGCAATATATGAATATATCAAATCAACATGTTTAACTTAAACTTACACAACGTGATGTCATTGTATCTCAAATAATGAAATTAAAAAAAAAAACTAGTGTTTTGATAAATGGGCCAATACAGTGATTACATGATAATATAAAATATAAGAAGACAAAGGTATAGTTCAAGGTAGCATCGCATGTACAACTGCCCAAAAGTTAACAAAATAAACAAAAAAATTAAAAACAAATGGGAAAATATGAGTAGAATCAAAATTTGAGTAGGTCAAATGAATTCAAAGAATTAAAAAGTGAAATCCAGAGTAGATAAGCAACATCTTTGCCATCTTATAAGTATTGAGGGGAAGAAGGTGATTGATTAACAAATAAATAAACAACAATAATGACAGCGGAAAAAAAACCGAAAAACAACCGATTGATACTCCCTATGAGAGAATCAGAATAATATACTTTTATGTCATGATTAATAAATGGCAACCCACCAGAAGCTAAAGGCAAAAACAAACAAACACACAAACAAACAAAACCACCAAAACCCCAAATAAACCCATTTTAATTTTCTCTCTGGGAAGAAATTAGAATGTCAAGAGAATAACTTTCCACAATGCAAGTATCTCCAATAGCATTATCTTTCCAAATGGAAATAGGGAAAATACATTTTCAAAATGGCTATATGAATAAAACTAAAATCAGAAAAATTAGGAATCAAATTTAAAGAAAATAGGTTAGAACTATTAAATAAAAATAAAAACTGATCATCTGAAAAAGTAAATTTCTCCCTCCCCCACAAAAATTATAGTTAATAAAAAATAAAATAAAATGAAAAAAAAAACCTAATATAGTTAATTAGAAAAATAAACAAAGGAAAATAAGTCATCCAGGAAAATAAAATAAATTATGTATAAAACAATTTTGTCAATATTTTCAAAATGTGAATAATATAAATATATTTGAAGAAAAACAAAGAGTATCAAACATACTTAAAGGCAATTAGAAAGCTCAGTATATTGATGGAAGACAGCGGGAAGCATGCTAGAGAGTTTTATATTCACTTTTACCACCTACCACCCACACAAAATGAGAAAGTTTTGTATTATTTTTTTCCAAAGTCAGAGACCATGGTATACAATTTTATAAAAATAGCAAGAGCCAAGAAAGCTCTGACAAATCTCACACAACAGTATTAATGAAGAAATAATTTCAAAAATATTTCCAAAGTGAAACTATTATTTTTTAAGTTGATTTATTTATATTTGAGAGAGAGAGAGAGAGAGAGAGAGAGAGAGAGAGAGAGAGAATCCTAAGCATGCTCCACACTGCCAACAGATCCAAATGCGGGGCCCAAACCCATGAACCAAGAGATCATGACCTCTGCCAAAGTCAGGTATTTAACCAACTGAGCCACCCATGTGCCCCCAAAATGAAACTATTAGTGATTCAATTATAATACATGATGTTCCAGCTGTGTTAATTTTGAGTAGGCAAATGGCATTTCATTAGAATTTGTGGTGATTTAACATATCATAGCATTAGTTTAAAGGAAAATGTATATAATTATCTTATCACCTTATTATGCATATAGCTATGAAAAATATTTTGATAAAGTTTAACATAAAAGGAAACTCAAAAAATAATTACATATTTTCATAAATGAGGAATGAATGGATAAATTGCTTCTTAGATTGCAACTGCTATGAGAAAGGCAATGCCTTTCTATGTCCATGCTAGCATATGCCCTGTAAGATCAGAGTCATTTGACACTTTTCCACCTCAACCTCTCACCACCAGGCATTGCTTTTTTATCTCATGGTCTTCTCCAAAGTCTCATGAACCTGCTTGACCAAATTGGAAACACAGTTTGGAAGTGTAGGAAAATCAATGTTTTCAGGGCAATAGTCAACCAATGGAAGATGGGAGCCAGTAGATGAAGATCCAGCTGGTGGTCCTCAGGATGGGCAATTCTCGCAGACATTCCTTACACTTCCAAGTTGTTCAACGATATACTCATATCAGTTTTTCATTGTGCCTTTTGTCACTCTTGCTGTTCCCTTACTTCCATCTGGGACCACCTCCCAAATTCAAACAAACAGATGGTGCAGGGGTTGGATCTTCTCTCAAGTCTTTGTCTCATATTTTGCTTTGACAGAACCCAATCTAAGACAATAGGTATAAGAATGATCTTTAAAAAGAGATCCTCATGATGGATTTCTGGAATTGAATCTCTTACTGGGCAGATGGCAATAGATTCCCATGATTATTGGTGGTTATACATCCTATTACGGTACCTTTGAAATTACTACGACTTTAAATTTTAGTCTGTTCGACTAAGGCATAAGTGGAAGAGAACAATTTGGGTTGTCTAGAACCTCTAACAGTCTTATATATTAGAGCAACAGTAATTATAAATATTGTATAATTGGCTGACTTTTGTCAACTGTCTTAAAGGCCTTGAAGAAAACAAATGGCCGATTCAGGTCAGCCAACTATTAACTCAGAGCATGTGGTTAAAAACTAGAATGCTTCCATGACAGTGTTTACAGAGTCCCTCATCTCTTAAAGCTAGATGGCAGATTACTAAAAACTGGGCATGCAATTTAATATTCAGGTTAGCAGAATTGCAAAAGGAAATGCAAGCCAAGCCACAACACAATCCCTATGGCAATACCAACACAAGTTAAAAAGTATTGGGGTCCCTATACAGAGAATGGGGAAGTTTGATAGTACAAACCTCCAATCTTCAGGTTCTGAGAAAACTTACGGTCAACAAAACAAAGTCCTCCTTCTTAGAAGGAAGCAGGAGCCTCACATTACCTGGAGACATGAGACACACCTGAGCCAGGTGATTACTAAGATGATGCTCATTCTCCTCAAGTCCTGCCCATATTTTAAAAAATGCTTCTGGACAGTAACCAGAGTCAGATTACTCCCTGAAAAGTTGAAAGGGCTTGCTAAGACGTGTTGACAGGAACCCATGAAGTGTGTGTGGAAGAAAAGGTTTAGAGTTTTTTTTAACAGAAGTGGTGAGTCTGACACAGGTAGTCACTTTCCTGTGACTAAAGACTTAAGAATCAGGCAAGACCACCAGGAGAGGATTCTAAAATTTAGCTGCTGAGATGGTCTTCATTGGATGAGGTGGAGATGCTGTCCCTATTTCGCTAAGGCCATATGAATGCACTACTGATGATGATATTCAATGGCTCAGTGCTTTTTATCACGACTAGGCCAGAATCGGTAGTAGGAAATACTGCATGAAACTAGTATGCCCAGAGAGAATGGCTCTGCAGAATTCTTGAAAACCTTAGTCCAGGTGGTGACACTTGGTCATTCAAAGGTAGAGTGGATGTATTAACTGTACTGAGCAGTAAGACCAGAGTGACAAGCAGGATGCCTTTTCTGTAAGGATCTGTTGTGATATAAAATAGACTATGAGGGGTGCCTGGGTGGCTCAGTCGACTGAGCGTCCAACTTCGGCTCAGGTCATGATCTGGCAGACTGTGAGTTCGAACCCCACATCGGGCTCTGTGCTGACAGCTTGGAGCCTGGAGCCTGCTTTGGATTCTGTGTCTCCCTCTCTCTCTGCCCCTCCCCTGCTCATGTTCTCTCTCTATCTCAAAAATAAATTTAAAAAACATTAAAATAAATAAATAAAATAAAATAGACTATGATTTTCCTAGGGGTGAAATAGATAGCCAGCCAGGCTGCTTCTGGTGTAACAAACCAGAAGAAATGATGAATTGGTAAGAAGAAAACTGGCATTATCTGCAATAATAAAAAATCACAACTTCTCACTCACTTTGCCAGTCTGAGCTCATTCTCTGATCCAGAGCCCATCTGTTGAAATGGAAACTAGATACACTTAAGGAAGGACTCTACAATGACACCACAAATGCAAGGAATAAATATTAAGATATCTTTGTCCAAAGAACCTATGAACATAGGTGACTTTACACGGGGGAAAAAGACTATTGAGAACTTTGAAGGACTGTTGGATTCGAAGTTTGAGTTTATATTGACAGAAGCATATCCAAATTTCCTTACCAGTTAGACTGAAAGCTTATGAAGAACAGGTACTTAATGGACCCTCAATTGAAATTAGATTCCACAGTTATCTCTCCAGACCCTGAGTTCATAGTTGTAGTAATATCTAGAAGAGCCGGCACATTAGTTTCCTAATCTGTGTAGTAATAGTTGTTGTGGTAAGTCTTGCCAAATATAAAACCCTGAAGGTGGCCCCTTTCCTAGATAAGACAATAAGTTAGAGATAATATTAATTCCAAAGTTAAATTAAAGAGATTATTCTCAATTAATGAATAGAAGTTCAAGGTCCTATTTCATGTTCCATTTACCTGTAAAGTCCTTTCAAAAACAGCAGACGGACCCATGACAGATGACAGTACACTACTGTAAACCTAACCAAAAGAGAGTCTTACTTACAGCTGTTATAGTAGGTGTGAGATCCTTACTGAAACAGATTGATTTAGGTACTTTGTATGTGGCTAGAGTCTGGAGACTGTGTTCTTTTCAATTTCCATCACTTAACACGATAAAAACAGATTTATATTTATGTAGGACAAAGAGCACATTTTCTCCCATATCCCAAGTCCATGTGAATTTTCGTGTTCACTGATAAGAGAACAGACCAGAGAAGACTTAATTATCTATACATTCTGAAAAACATCATGATGATCCATTAAATCGATAGAATTGTGTTAAATGAACCTGATAAATAGAAAGTGGCAAGTACCCTCCATGATTCAATAAGCTACAAGCCATGTGTTAGGAAAATTCCAGGGTTCAGTGATCTGTGATGTGCCAGGGAATCCCTTATAAGGTAATCCCTTATAAGGAATCCCTTATAAGGTAAAGGATATACTTCATACCTTGCACATTCTACCACTAAGAAAGAGGAGCAGCACTTTGTGAACATCTTTGGCTGATGGAAGCAGCATTTATAGCTTTTGGGAATGTTGCTCAGACCCTCATATAAGGTGACTTAGAAAGCTGAGTTTTAAAATTAAAAAAAAATAATTCCAGTATAATTAACATACAATATTATATTAGTTTCAGGTGTAAAATACAGCAATTCGGCAATTCTATATACTACTCAGTGCTCATAATGATAAAAGTACTCTTAATCCCCTTCACCTATTTTGTCCATCCCCCTACACATCTCCCTTCTGGTAACCATCAGTTTGTTCTCTGTAATCAAGAGACTGTTTTTTGTTTTGTTTTGTCATGTTTTGTCTGTCTTTTTCTTTGGTTTCTTTCTTAAATTCCGCACATGAGTGAAATCATATGGTATTTGTCTCTCTGACTAGCTTATTTCACTTAGCATTATATCCTCTGGATCTAGCCATGTTGTTGCATATGGCAAGATTTCATTCTTTTTTATGGCCAAATAATATTCCATTATGCAAATATACTATTTCATCTTTATTCATTCATCCATTGATAGAAACTTGAGTTGTTTCCATATTTTGGCTACTGTAAATAATGTTGCATATATTTTCTCAAATTAGTGTTTTCATATCCTTTGGATAAATATCTGGGAATGGTGTTACTGGATCATACGGTAATTTATTTTTAATATTTTGAGGAACCTCTGCACCGTTTCCCATAATGACTGTACCAGTTTGCATTTCAACCAACAGTGCACAAGGGTTCCTTCTTCTCCACATCCTCACCAACACTTGTTTCTTTTGTTTTTGATTTTAGCCATTCTGACTGGTGGGAGGTAATATCCCATTGTGGTTTTCATTTGAATTTCCCTGATGATGAGTGATATTAAGCATCTTTTCGTGTGTCATGTGTCTGCTGTATGTCTTCTTTAAAGAAATCCCTGTTCATGTTTTCTTTTCATTTTTTCATTGGATTATTTTTCTGGTGTTAAGTTGTAAAATACATACATATATATATGTGTATGTATATATATATATATGATACTAGCCATTTATCAAATGTCATTTGCAAATATATTCTCCGATTTAGTAGCTTGTCTTTTAGTTTTGTTGGTTGTTTCAGAAGGCTGAATTTTTAAAGTAGGTCCCATGAGGATAATGGGGGGAAGACTTTACAACAGATACAACTACAGTATAAGCTACTCTGATTCTTAAGTCCCATTGGTACTTGTAACTATAGTTGCCAAGGTCCTTAGTGGAACTCCCAGTTGGAGAGTTGTGACACAAACCACCAAGGTTCTGAGTCAAGGCCATGCCTTATGCAACAGAGTATTACTAGTTTGATTTGTTGATTATGATTACAACATATTGATTATGTTGTGGTAAAAGCCTTAGTAGAGACTGACTGCTAGGGATTTCGGAACATCAAGAGATTGTGTGACATGAGCTTCCCTCATGTGCCCACCAGTAATGTATCTCATAGTGAAAATAATGCCTTTGGGATCTGGCCATACCATATTCAGAGGGCACAAGTGGCCTAGACCTTCATGTCATATACCACTGTTGCACTGGCATCTCTTCCCTTGCTCACACCCATGGAGGATACTTTATAATAAACTAAGAAGGGAAAGTTTCATACTTGCTTCATGGATGGGCTGACTGAATATCTTAGGATTAGATGATAAATGAACTGTTGCCACACATACACATAAGGAAAGTTGGCCTAAATGAGCTTTGGTAAAAGAAATTCTCCCAGTGGGCTGAGCTATGAGCATCACACTGGGTTGTCCATTTTTATGAAGGGAGAAGCTTCTTGAAAAAACAGTATGCTTAAATTCCTTGGTAAAGATGAATACCTGGGCTGATTGCACAGAGGCATGAAAGGTATAAATTTAAGGATCAAATGTTTAAAGTAGAGACACCTGGATAAACCTAGGAGTTTAGGAATAAATAGTGCAGATCTTTGGTTTTCTTTTACTTTAGTGCTTGCCTGAGATCATGCATAATGTTGGCCAACAATGAGTTTTCACCACTAGGTAAACAACAAGATTATTCCAGGGGACATCAGCCAGCCTCTGCCTTCATCCACTTCTGCAAATGGGCCCACATGACAGATCAGCCATGAGAGCATACACAGGGCTATAAATGTAAGCCACAGAAAAGCTTTCCTCTCAAGACTAATGAATCTACAACTGATGCTAAATATCAAGTATGTCAACAGCAGAGATTGGATTAAGCCTTTGATACGGTTCCATTCCTTGTATAAGAGGAATCAAGAATTCAGAGGCAAGCCAATTGTTGGATGCTGTTAATCCTGGAAGAGGCAGTGATTCACCTTTACTGAAACTGACTCTTAATCCAAAAATGTGTGTTTTAATTTTTTTTCTCACATTGCCCTTGCTAATACCATAATCTGAGGACTTATGGAAAGTCTTAGGTATCTACATAATATCCCACATAACATCACTTGAAGCCGAAGGATGGATTTTATGGCAAGGGATGTGTTATAACAACCACATGACATAGGACCCTCTGTTCCAACAATATATCATATTTCTCAGAATCAGTTCTCCCAATAGGATGATGCTGAATCATCTATTAAACAAAGGATCAGACAAGATCTGAAGGAAGGCATACTGCAGTGTTGAGGGGCCAGTCTCTATAAGACAATACATATCCTAAAAAACTGATAGTTATACACTTTGAAAAGCCCAGAGGTAGACATAAGAATGGCCAATGTTAACATGAGTTTTCTTATGTCAGATTTGAATCAAAAGAAGGATTTAATATAATGGAAGAGAAAATTGATCATCATTATGATGAAGAGCTGTGGTGATAATTTTCTCTAGTGAAGATTGTGTAGAATTCAGGAAATATGTGTTTCTGGTGCTAAGATCAAATAAACAATTATAGAACCAATTGGCAAGAAAAAGGCAACCATTCCTGGTTTCTTTCACCAGACAGGAAATCTAAGACAGCTGTTCTGCTGGGCAAGTATATGGAATAGCAGGAAACATGGTGGAAAGGAGATGAGCAGATTATCAATTTCTGCCTCAGGGATAGTCACACCAGCATATGCTGTGGTTTATTCTCTAATATTGTAGTATTTTTAGAGCTTAGTGCCAGTCACGAATTTAAAAATCAGTGAAAGAATGGAATTACATGTGTTTAAGAGCAGAGTTAAACGAGAGCCTACACACTCTTGATATTCAAGATCAGAGCTCAGTGTCTCCCTTTGAGCTTCAGCAAAATGGTGATAGAGGGTTATTGAGAAGTTCAAACTCATGTTTATTCACTTGGAGATTAAAACATAATTTTCCTTTTTTTGTTCTCAAGGTTTTCCCAGAGCTGGGAATAGACTTCATGACAACATGGTCCATAAGAATAGTAAAATTAAATAGAAAGCAAGAAGACTGGAAATCTAAGGTGACTGATTTCAAAAACAGCTAAAATTAAAGTTGTATTTAGGATAAAACCAGAGAAATACTCACAAAAGAAATTAAACAAACTGTCCTGAAGTAACTAGAGCTTTATAGTGTATGTGGTCATCCCAGAGAAACACCCTTTACGTTTTACCCCAAGTCAACTCTTCCCTAAAATATATGACCATTGTTTGTTCAAAACAGGGTTCCAGAATAAAACATGTTCTATTTGGTTTATATAGGTCTTAGATCACATTAATTTATGGCATTTCTCCATTTCTCCCATTACCTTTCTCCCCATTCTATCTGTTAAAAAAAAATGTATATGAAGAGTTTGAGAAGATGACAGAGAAAGACTCTGGCCTTACCCCGTCTTATGTGTGTAACTAAGTATCATCCACATCCAAGTCAATAAACCAGAGAGTGATTCAAAGATTGGCAGAATAAACTCCACAACTAAATATAGAGAAGAATCTGCTTTTGAGAAGTTAGTAAGGTCAGAAAGGCAGAAGGGAGGCTGCCCACAGAAGGGACGGAGCTGTGTGCAAAGAGAGCACAGAGTAATGGGCCCTTTCACCAGGGAGCTCACATGGGGAAGAATTCAGGCCATCTGGTTTTCAAAGCCAAACCCAGAGGGGCTGAATTCTGTGAGTTTGTATAACCAGCGGGACTTGTAGCCTGGAGCTTTAAAAGTCAGCTGACTCAGCAGTGGACAAGCCAATGGCTGGGTTGCTACCCTTAAGAAGACAGTAGCCTGTGTAGACAGACAACAACAACAAAATGTCAGTTTACACAATGCCTGGGGCAAAGAGGATACAGATATGTTAATACTGATTTCAGATTGTGTTGGGTGACTTTTCCAAAAATGAAGGAGCTGGTAGGTGTCATTTTCCTTTCCTGCCCCTCAGCATAAACACAGAACAATGTGCTGGAGGCAGGGCTACATAGACACTTGATACTTAACCTACTAGAAGTGTGCTGTGCATACAAGTTTTCTCAAGTACTTGCCCATTCCAAGCTAGTCTTGGCCCTGGGGTGAGGGCAATTTTTTTTTTTAAACCCATCCATATGCTTCACCGAAATACTGGATGCACAGTACTGCCATGGACTCTGCCCAGACATTGCCCAGCTCCCAGCCATTGTTACAGGCAGCACCCAACCTTGCACCCCAGGCTGCCCTTTGGGGGCTTCGGCATAGGATTAGTGGCTCTGTATAAATTTTGCTAATATCTTTTCCCCACTCTCAAGTTCCTCAGCAGACACACCCTCTCAGACCTGGCCTGCCTGGGACCGACTAACAACATAGAGAGTAAGCAGAGCCCAAAAAGGCAGAGTCAGTGGAGATGACTGTACTGAAAGGAAAAGTGACTCAGACACAAAAGGAGGGTATAAACAACACACACAGGGTATCCTGAAGTGCCAGGTTCTGGTGAACAGGTAACACTGCACTGGAGGGCACTCTAGGACTTCTTCTTCATAAAGTCACTTCTTTCAAGAGCAGAAGGCATAGCTGACTTTCTTAACACACAGAAACAGACACAGAGAAACAGACAAAATAAATATGATGAGACAGAGAAATTTATCCCAAATGAAAGAACAGGATAAGGCTACAGTCAGAGATAAAGGTGAAACAGATATAAGTAATATGCTTGATAGAGAACTTAAAGCAATGATCATAGAATACTCACTGGACTTGAGAAAAGAGTGGAAGACATGACTGAGACCCTTAACAAAGAGATAAAGAATAACAGAAGAGATAAAGGGCCCAATAAACAAAATGAGAAACATGCTTGACAGAATGAAGAACAGGAAGGAAGAAGCAGAGAAATGAATTTGTTACCTAAAAAACAGAGTAATGGAAAGTAATCAAGCTGAAGAAAAGAGAAAAAAAAAGAATTATGCAAAACAAGAATAGACTTAAGGAACTCAGTGACTCCATCAAATATAATATCATTTCTATTATAGGAGTCCTAGAAGAAGAGAGAGAAAAGGGGGGACAGAAAATTTATTTGAGGAAATAATAGCCAAAAACTTCCCTAATATAAGAAAGGAAACAGATATCTAGATTCAGGAAGTACAGAGAACTCTCACCAAAATCAATAAAAGCAGACCCACCAACACATAGTATAAACAAATTAGAAAAATATAGTGATGAAAAAATTATAAAAGCAGCAAGACAAAAGGAAACAGTAACTTATAAGGGAAAAACCATGAGGCCAGCAGATTTTTCAACAGAAACATTGCAGCCAGAAGGAAGTGACAGGATATATTCGAAGTGGTGAATGGGTAAAATCTGCAGCCAAGAATACTCTATACATCACAACTATCATTCAAAATAGAAGGAGAGATAAAGATTCTCCCAAAGAAACAGAACATTAAAGAGTTTGTGACCACTACACCAGCGTTGCAAGAAATGTTACCAGGGACTCGTTGAGGGAAAAGTGACAGTATAAAGGTAAGAAACACAAAGGAAGTAAAAACAAAATGAGTATTTCTGTAAAAAAATCAGCCAAGAAGGGGTGCCAGAGTGACTCAGTTGGTTAAGCATCTGACTCTTGATTTTGACGCAGGTCATTTGTGATCTCCCAAGCCATGAGATTGAGCCCTTCAATCTCTGTGTTGACAGCTTGGAGCCTGCTTGGGATTCTTTCCCTGTCTCTCTTCCCCTCCCCTGCTTGCTCTCTCTCCCTTTCTCTAAACAAACAAACAAACATTTTAAAAAATCAGTTGAGGAACTCACAAAATAAAAGAGTATAAAATATAAGAACATATATCAAAAATGTGAAGGGGAGTACAGAATGGAGTCAAACTTTAATGACCATCAATTTAATATAGACTACATTTGCAGAAGATGCTATACACAAACCTAGTGGTTACCATATTTCAAAAACCACTAATAAACATGGAACAAATAAAGAGAAAGAAAACCAAATATATCGCTAAAGAAAAGCAGCAAAACATGAGATAAGGACAAGAAAGGACCAGAGAAAATATCCAGAAATACCAAAAAACAAGTAATAAAAAGGCTATAAATGCATAGCTATCAATAATTACTTTGAATGTAAATGGACTCAATGATCTAATCAAAAGACACAGGGAATCATTATAGAAACAAACAAACAAACAAACAAAAAAAACCAAAAGTACAAAAATAAAGACCCATCTATATACTGCCTAATAGATTCATTTTAGATGTAAAGACAACTGCAGATTGAAAGTAAATGGATGGAAAAACATCTGTCATGGAAATGGCTGTCAAAAGAAAGCCAGTGTAGCAAAACTTATATCGGACAAACCAGACTTTAAAACAAAAACTGTAACAAGAGAAAAAGACGGTACAATATAATATCAAAGGGGAAAATCAAACAAGATTATATAACAGTTTTAAATACTTATGCTTCCAACATGGGAATATATGTATATATGTGCATATATCCAGTAATAACAAATATAAAGAAACTAATTGATAATAATACAATAATAGTAGGGGAATTTAACACCCCACTTACATCAATGGACAGAAATTCTAAACAGAAAATTAACAAGGAAACGATGGCTTTGAATGACACACTGGACCAGATGGACTTAACAGACACATTCAGAACATTCCATCCTAAAATAGCAGAATATGCATTCTTTTCAAGTGCACATGGAACTTTATACAGAATAAATTATATATTAGCCCACGAAACAAGCCTCAACAAATTCAAGATTGAAGTCACACTATGCAACTTTTCTGACCACAGTTCTATGAAATTAGAAGTAAACCATAAGAAAACAATCTGGAAAGACCACAAATACATTGAAGTTAAATAACATGCTACTAAACAATGAATGGGTCAACCAGGAAATGAAAGAAGAAATAAAAACATACATGGAAGCAAATAAAAATGAAAACACAATAGTCCAAAACCACTGGAATACAGCAAAAGCAGTTCTAGGAGAAAAGTTTATACCAATACAGGCTTACCTCAAGAAGCAAGAAAAATCTCAAATAAATGACTTAACCTTACACCTAAAGGAGCTAGAGAAAGAATAAACAAACCACAAAAGCATCAGAAGTAAAGAGATAATAAAGATTAGAGCAGAAATAAATGATGTAGAAACCAACCAAACAAACAAACAAACAAAACCAGTAAAACAGATCAATGAAACCAGGAAATGGTTCTTTGAAAAAAAATCAATCAAACTGATAAAGCACTAGCTAGACTTATTAAGAACAAAAGGGAGGGGACACCTGGGTGGCTCAGTCAGTTAAGCATCTGACTTTAGCTCAGGTCATGATCTCGCAGTTCATGAGTTCAAGCCCTGTGTCGGGCTCTGTGCTGACAGCTCAGAGCCTGGAGCCTGCTTGGATTCTGTGCCTCACTCTCTCTGTCTCTGCCCCCTCCCCTGCTCATGCTCTGTCCCTCTCTGTTTCTCAAAAATAAATAAACATTTAAACATTAAAAAGAAAAGAAAAAAAAGGGAAAGGACCCAATTAATAAAATCACAAATGAGAGAGGAGAAATAATAATCAATATCATAGAAATACAATTATAAGATAATATTATGAAAAATTATATGCCAACAAATTGGACAATCTGGAAGAAATGGATAAATTCTCAGAATCCTGTAACCCACCAGAATTGAAACAGAAAGATACAGAAAATTTGAACTGACCAACTGCCAGCAAAGAGATTGAATCAGTAATCAAAAGACTTCCAACAAACAAAAGTCCAGAACCTGATGGGTTCACAGGCGGATTCTACCAAACATTTAAAGAGTTAATACCTATTATTCACAAACTATTCCAAAAAAATAGAAAAGGAAGGGAAATTGTCAAATTCATTTGAAAAGCCAGCATTATCCTGATACAAAACCAGAGAAAGAAACCACAAAACAAGAGAACTAAGGCAAATATCCCTAATGAACATAGATGAAAAATTCTCAACAAAGTACTAGCAAACTGAATCTAACAAGACATTAAAAAAATCATTCAGGACACCTGGGTGGCTCAGTCGGTTAAACATCTGACTTTAGCTCAGGTCACGATCTCACAGTTGGTGAGTTCAAGGCCTGCATCCGCTTTGTGCTGATGGCTCAGAGCCTGGAGCCTGCTTTGGATTCTGTGTTTCCCTGTCTCTCTGCCCCTGCCCTGCTTGCACTCTCTCTCTCAAAAATAATAAATAAACATTTAAAAAAATAGTTTAAAAAGATCATACACACACACATACACACAACTCATTCACCGCAATGAAATGAAGTGGAGTTTATTCCTGGGTTGTTAGGGTAGTCCAATATTTACAAATCAATCAACATGATACATCACATCAATAAAAGAAACAAAAAGAACCATATGATTATTTCAACAGGTGCAGAAAAAGCATTTGAAAAGTACAACACACTATCATGATAAAAACCCTCAACAAATTAGGTTTAGAGGGAACATACTTAACATAATTAAGCCATATATGAAAATCCCACAGCTAACATCATGCTTAATTTGGAAAACTGAGAGCTTTTCCCTTAAGGTCAGGAACAAGGCAAGGATGTCCATTCTTATCACGTTTGCTAAACACAGTACTGGAAGTCCTACTCAAAGCAATCAGACAACAAAAAGAAATAAAAGATATCCAAAATGGTAAGAAAAAAATAAAACTTTCACTATTTGCAGATGATGTGATATTATATATAGAGAATCAGAAAGACCCTGGCCCAAAATTGCTAAAACTGATAAACAAATTCAGTAAAGTCACAGAATACAAAATCAATGTACAGAAATATATGTATTTCTATGCATTAATAATAAAGCCGCAGACATTAAGAAAACAATTCCATTTACAATTGCACCAAAAATAATAAGATACCTAGCAATAAACCTAATCAAAGAAGTGAAAGACCTATACTCTAAAAACTATAAACCTTGATGAAAAAAAACTGAAGATGACACAAAGGAAAGGCATTCCGTGCTCATGAACTGGAAGAACAATTATTGTCAAAATGTCTATACTATCCAAAGCAATCTATACATTTAATTCAATCCCTGTCAAAACATCAAGTGTATTTTTAACAGAACTAAAACAAACAATTTTAAACTTTGTATGGAACCATGAAAGACACTGAATAGCCAAAGTAACACTGAAAAAGAAAAGCAAACCTAGAAGCATCAAGTTGTATTAGAAAGCTGTGATGAGCACTGGGTGTTATATATAAGTGATGAATCACTAAATTCGACTCCTGAAACCAATATTACATGTATGTTAACTAACTAGAATTTAAAATAAAAATTTAAGCAAAAAAGAAACCTGTAGTGATCAAAATAGTATGGTACTGACATAGAAATAGACACATAGATGGGGCTCCTGGGTGGCTCAGTTAAAGATCCCATCTTGATTTCAGCTCAGGTCATGATCCCACAGTTGTTGAGATCAAGCCCTGTCAGGCTCCACGGTGAGTATGGATCCTGTTTGAGATTCTACCTCTCCTTCTCTTTCTGTCCCCCACCTCAAAATAAATAAATAAACATTTATAAAAAAGAAATAGGCACATAGATCAATAGAACAGAAGAGAAAGCCAAGAAATGAAACACCCAACTATATGGTCAATTAATCTTTGACAAAGCAGGAAAAAGTATCTAATGGGAAAAATGTAGTCTCTTCAACTAACTGTATTGGAAAAACTGGAGAGCAACATGAAAAGACAGAAACTGGACAACTTTCTTACACCAAACACAAAAATTCAAAATGGATTACAGACCTAAAAGTGACACCTGAGATCATCAAAATCCTAAAAGAGAAACAGGATATAACCTTGACATCAGCTATAGCAACTTTTTCTAGATGGACGTCATGAGGCAAGGGAAACAAACAAAAGCAAAAATAAACTGTTGGGACTTCAAAACAAAAAGCTTCTGAATAGCGAAGGAAACAATCAATAAAACCAAAAGGCAACCTATGGAATGGAAGAAGATAGTATTTGCAAATGACTTATCTGATAAAGGGTTAGTATACAAAATATATAAGGAACATACAAAACTCCACACCTGGGGAGCCTGGGTAGCTCAGTAGGTTGAATGCCCCACTCTTCATTTCTGTTCAGATCATCATCTCCTGGCTCATGAGTTCAAGCTCTGCATTGGGCTCTGTGTTGACAGTGCTGAGCCTGCTTGGAATTCTCCCTTTCCTGTCTCTCTTCCCTGACCCTGCTCATGCTTTCTCTCTCTCCCTCTCAAAAATAAATAAAGACTAAAAATACCCTCAAAACCCAAAAAACATATAATCCCTTTAAAAAATGGGCAGAAGACATGGACAGACATTTCTCCAAAGAAGACATACAAATGGCTAACACATTCATGAAAAGAAGTTCATCATCACTTACCATCAGGAAAATGCAAATCAAAACTACAATAAGATATCACTTCAAGATAAGAATGACTGGTAAGAATGACTTGGGGCGCCTGGGTGGCAGAGTCGGTTAAGCGTCCGACTTCAGCCAGGTCACGATCTCGCGGTCCGTGAGTTCGAGCCCCGCGTCAGGCTCTGGGCTGATGGCTCAGAGCCTGGAGCCTGTTTCTGATTCTGTGTCTCCCTCTCTCTCTGCCCTTCCCCCATTCATGCTCTGTCTCTCTGTCCCCCAAAAAATAAATAAACGTTGAAAAAAAATTTAAAGAATGACTGGTAAGAATGACTAAAATCAAAAATACAAGACACAACATGTATTAGCAAAAATGTGGAGAAAAAGGAACCCTCCTGCAATGCTGATGAAAATGCAAATTGGTGCAGCTAATGTGGAAAACAGTATGGAGGTTCCTCAAAAAGCTAAAAGTAGAACTACTCTAATATCCAGCCTTTGCACTATTAGATATTTACTCAAAGAACACAAAACACTAATTCTAACTCAAAATTATTCAGGCAACTCTTTGTTTATAGCAGGATTATTTAAAATAGCCAAGATTGAAAGCAGCCCAAGTGTGCATCAACTGATGAATGGATGAAGATACGGCCATAAAAAAGAATGAAATCTTGCCATTTACAATGACATGGATGGAGCTACAGAGTATAATGCTGAGTGAAATAAGTCAGTAAGATAAAGGCAAATACCATATTATTCCATCCATAGGGGAATTTAAAAAACAAAACAAATGAGCAAAAGAAAAAGAGAGAAAAAATAATCAAGAAACAGACTTTTATCTATAGAGAACAAACTCAAACTGATGGTCTCCAGAAAGGAGGTGGAGGGGGGCGGAGAATGGGTCAAACTGGTGATGGGGATTAAGGAGTGCACTTGTCAGGGCACCTGGGTGGTTCAGTCTGACTCTTAAAAAAGAAAAAAAAAGACGTTTGTTTATTTTAATGTTTGTTTATTTTTGAGAGAGAGATAGAGGCAGCGTGAGTGGGGGAGGTGGGGGGAGGGTCAAAGAGACAGGGAGACACAGAATTCAAAGCAGGCTCCAGGCTCTGAGTTGTCAGCACAGAGCCTGATGCGGGGCTGGAACTCACAAGCTGCAAGATCATGACTTGAGCCAAAGTCAGATGCTTAACCTACTGAGCCACCCAGGGATCCCTTGTTCAGTCTGACTCTTGATTTTGGCTCAGGTCATGATCTCATGGTTGGTTGTGGAATTGAGACCCCAGTTAAGCTTCATGCTGGTTGTGGAGACTGCTTGAGCTTTCCTCTCTCTCTCTCTCCCTCTGCCCCTCCCCCAGTCACTAGTGTGTGCTCGCCCTCCCTCCCTCCCTCCCTCTCTCTCTCTCTCTCTCTCTCTCTCTCTCAAAAGGAAAAAAAAAAAGAGTGCACTTGTCATGATGAGCATCGGGTGATGTATGGAAATTTTGAATCACGATACTGTACACTTGAAACTAACATAACTATATGCTAACTAACTGGAATTAAAATTAAAAAAAAAACTTAAAAAAAACTGCATATGTCTGTGAATACAACTCTTTTCTACAAGCTAGAATTTTCTTTTTATATAATATAATTTATATGTGATATATATATCATATATACAATATATATAATATATTGCCCATATTTCAACTGATCGTTATGTAGAGATTTGATTATATTGAAGTTTTTGCTTTTATTTTTGTTGTAATAAGAGAGCTGAAGTATTTCTGTGTTCTACTGAAACATATCAAGAGGCACTCATTTTTATTTATCCCTCATTTAGTGATATTATTATTGATCAGTGGTTTCATGTAGTTTCACTGGGTCAACATTTCAATGACTGGGTTTAAAAACATTGATAGGGGCGCCTGGGTGGCGCAGTCGGTTAAGCGTCCGACTTCAGCCAGGTCATGATCTCGCGGTCCGTGAGTTCGAGCCCCGCGTCAGGCTCTGGGCTGATGGCTCAGAGCCTGGAGCCTGTTTCTGATTCTGTGTCTCCCTCTCTCTCTGCCCCTCCCCCGTTCATGCTCTGTCTCTCTCTGTCCCAAAAATAAATAAAACGTTGAAAAAAAAATACTAAAAAAATAAAATAAAAATAAAAACATTGATAAATATCCATTAATTCTTTAATATTAAAATATGTTAATTTCTAACTCTGGCATTCCTTTTGCATTTATTATTTGTGATTCCTCTGTTAAAAAATCATTATCAACTATTTTGATAATCTAAAACATAGCAAAGACAGACAAAAACTTGATCATTTCTCAATTTTCAGAAGAATGCATTGGTGCTCCAACAAACTCCCAAAGTAGTATTTTGAAGTGTTGTTATGAATTCAGAATAACTATATACTTAAATTTATTAAATTTACTATAGTTATTTTTCTTACTTGCTATCAGGTTGTCCCATCTTGTCAACGCAGACCTGCTTTACATAGACACATAATATTTTATGACAAAACCTTCATATTTGTTGATGATTCTTTGCTTTCAATTATGACAAGATGACACAAGGCATGAAGCTCCATCAGTAATCCCACCAAGGAACTCTGGATCACTTTAATAAGAAACTGTATCTATGTACAATTACCTGGATAACAGTAGTGATTATTTTACTAGGTTATTCCTTGTTTTTAGAGCTTAGCAATAAACAATGCTAGGAAATAACACTTTAAAATTAGAGAAAAAATACACACTTAAAACACGTAAATACATAATTCCAAATTAACACTTGAAGAACATTATTCAACTTCTTTTGTTTCATATATGTGTATTTTAACTCTTACGCTGACAATCTTGGTTCCTCATGACATTAACACACACACATGAAATCATACTAAAGGAAATAGTATTTTGAGAAAATATTATTGATCTCTGTTTTCCACTACTTCCTCCCTGCTTCTAGAAGTAATTATTTTTATTTAGATTTTATCTTTCTACTGTTTCCTCCCTAAATTTTAACAAATGTTCATATATTTCTGTATATTCCTCTTTGATACTCAAAAAGATAGCACACTATATATACATTTACCCACATTGTATTCTTCATTTAACAATGTTCTTTGGAGATAGCTACTTAGAAAATTATAGAGTTCTTTGTCCCATTTTCCAGTGGCTTAGCATTCTTCTGGGTGATTTTGCATAGTTTTTTCGACCAGTTTCCTAAGCAACATAATTTTTCCAACCAGTTACCCTAAATAGCATTTATTTCTGGTCTTTAACTATTCTGAATAATGCTAAAATGAATGACCTTGTCCATAAGTCATTTCATATTTTTTTGCCAATTTGTTTTAGAATAGATTCCTCAAAATAGAATTGCTGGTTCAAAAGGTAAATGAATGCACAATTTTGAAAAATACTGCCAAATTTCCCACAAAGTGATACCAGCTTGCATTCCCACAAAAACAACAACAAAAACAACAACAACAAATTAAAATGTGCCTGTGATCCACAACTTGCCAAGTAAATGTATAATCCAATCTTTAGAATTTTACAAATCTAAGAGATAATGAATGGTATTTCAATTCAGTTTTTTTTCTTATTACTGAGGTGGACATTCTTGTCACATGTGAAAAAGCCATTGGCTTTTCTTTTTTTTTTTGGCATTTAATATTCACACTATTTTTTTTTGTCCTCTTGTTTTCAATGAATCAATTCTCAAATTCTTTAGAAATAATTTTCTATTTAATAAGTTACAATTTTATTTCTCAGTTTTTCATTTTTGTTCTTATTTCCTTATGGTGTTTTGGTATGCAATGTTTAACATAATCAAATTTATATAGCAATTTATATTGTTACTGAATTTTAAAATATTTATAAGATACATTTTTGATTCATGCATTAAGAATTCACAGTTCGCCCATTTTTTTTTCTGGAAATTATATGATTTGACTCTATATACATTTGTTTACCTGATCTATTTATTTGCTGATGTAGAGATGAGAAATCGATCTAGATTTTTTTATCGTCAATGTAGTTGTCTCAACAACCATAATTTTTATAAGTCTTTCTCACTGAGTTAAAATTTCTCATGACTCTGTACTGAATTTCCAAATACATTTGGTGTAATCCTGAGTTTTCTTTTTTTTTTAATTTTTTTAATGTTTATTTTTAAAGGAGAGAGAGACAGAGTATGAGCAGGGAAAGAGCAGAGAGAGAGGGAGACACAGAATCTGAAGCAGGCTCCAGGCTCTGAGCTGTCAGCAGAGAGCCTGATGCAGGGCTCGAACTCATAAGCTGTGAGATCATGACCTCAGCCAAAGCCAGAGGCTTAACCAACTGAGCTACCCAGGTGCCCCAGGTGTAATTCTGAGTTTTCCATCTTTATTTCATTGGTATGTCAGTCAATTCACATGTTGATACTAAACTGCTCTGATTGTAGATGTGGTAAGTTTAAAACCTTGGTAGGAGTAAATACTCTTTTAAACATTTCTTCTAAATTCCACAGGCAGCTTCTCTAGTTATAAACATTAAACTGTGACATTTCCTGAAACTGAATCAACTAATAAATTAACTTAGAGAGACTTTATATAATAATGATATTGACTTACTATTTAGAAATATGGTGTATCTTTATACTTGTTCATATGTTTATATAATTTTAAGTAGTATCCTGCTTATATTCAATAAACATACTATAAAATACACACAGATAAGATACTATATTTAAAGAAAATAAATAAAAGACAAGGAACAGAATGATTAGAAGGAAATTTTAAGGAAAAGCATTGACTAGAGAAAAAATATCAAGAGATAGAAATGTCAAAGAAATGTTTAAATGTAGAGATTGGGGCACCTGGGTGGCTCAGTCGGTTTAGCGTCCGACTTCGGCTCAGGTCATGATCTCACAGTTTGTGAGTTTGAGCCCCGCGTCGGGCTCTGTGCTGACAGCTCAGAGCCTAGAGCCTCTTTCTGCTTCTGTGTCTCCCTCTCTCTCTGCCCCTAACCCACTCGCATTCTGTCTCTGTCTCTGTCAAAAATAAATAAACATTAAAAAATATTTAAAAAAATAAAAAATTAAAAAAAAATAAATGTAGAGATCAATATAAGCCTGTAAATATATTACAATCTAGAATGCAAAAATAGTGTTAAGTCAATAATGTTTAGGAATAGGAATGAAATAAAATACCCAGATATATCAATGTGACATTTCAGATCATCATTGACTTTTTTAATCTTAAAAAACATTGAGTGCGGGGCGCCTGGGTGGCGCAGTCGGTTAAGCGTCCGACTTCAGCCAGGTCACGATCTCGCGGTCCGTGAGTTCGAGCCCCGCGTCAGGCTCTGGGCTGATGGCTCAGAGTCTGAGTCTGTTTCCGGTTCTGTGTCTCCCTCTCTCTCTGCCCCTCCCCCGTTCACGCTCTGTCTCTCTCTGTCCCAAAAATAAATAAACGTTGAAGGAAAAAAAATTAAAAAAAAAAAAAAACATTGAGTGCTAGTTGGTAGTAAAAATACGATACTTCAATAAAATGATATTAGACTTGAAAAAATTAGTATTAATAAAATTAATGGAGAAATTGGAGAAAAATTAGTTGATATCTTCCAGTTATAGCAAAAATTATTTTGAACCTATGGTTCCATCCATAGTCATTCAAATATCAATTGTGTGCAAAACAACATTAATATCGGTCTAGGAACGAAATTAATATTTACCTATCTCTTTTTTTTTTTTAAGTTTATGTATTACTTTGAGAGAGAGCAAGAGAGAGAGAGAGAGAGAGTGCACAGTGGGGGAAGGGCAGAGAGAGAGAGGGAAAGAGAGAGAATCCCAAGCAGTCTCTGCACTAACAGTGCAGATACAGGGCTTGTACTCACAAACCATGAGATTATGACCTGAGCTGAAGTCAGACACTTAACCGACTGAGCCACCCGGGTGCCTCAACTTCCGATTTCTAAGTAAGCAAATACAAGTATTTCCCAGGCAAAAAAAGATGCAAGTTCATCCCAAGTTCAATAAAAATAAATTATAAAATAATAGCTTCACAGAAATTATAAATAACAGATTTGTATAGAAGAAACTGTGAATATTAAAGTTGGATGGCCTTATGTGTATGAGTGATAATTTAACAACTAAAAGAAAGTGTAAAGAAAAAAAGTAGAAACCATGTGTTAAGGAGGTGGACGTAGCATTAAAATATTTTGAAGAATGGATGAAGTATAAGAAAAGACAATCTATTATACCTCAATGCTTAGGACATTTTCTTAATGATATTCATTAGGTGACTTTGAGATACATTCATTGATGTTACATGATTATGCAGAAAATAATAAATCAAAATTCGAGTCTTGTTTATTTTATATTCTCAGAATAAAAAATGACAAAATATGTAAAGATAGATATAGGAAAAGCTGCTGTTAAATACATTGAAAATGCAAATGTAATGGTAAGGCTGACATGCTTGAAATAAGAGATGATAGAAAGGTAATCGAGAATGTAAGACTTCACATTACCTCATCCTCTCAGTATAGCAATCGAATATTAAGTTTTAGAATTTGTGGATGATAAAGGTCTTATTTATGAACTTTGTGATCAAAGAAACTAAAAGGACTTAAATTACAGATACACCAATAAAACTGGTGAAGAGAAGATGGAGAAGGGAGATGGTTTCTCAGTTAAATTCCTCATTTTTGAATGAGGGAAGAAATTAAATACTGTTTAATTTTTTTAAATAAGAACTAATGGTATGTTAGAATTCTCTAGCAAAAGTTATAACACTTAAAAAATAAGTAGTGACCCAGGGAGAGATCAGTATACAATTAAGAAGAGAAAGAATAAAGGATAATGTTAGAGAATATTACAAAAACAAGATAAGTGTTAATGGAAGAGACATAAAAATATTCAAGGGGAAATTTTAACACCAATTTCTTTCTTAGTATTTTTGTTGGTGGATTAGTCATAAGGAATGAGGGAAAAGAGGAGAAACAGATTCTTATTTTAGCATCTCAGTGAATAGGTGGCATGGTGAGGAAGAAGGGGGATGAGACAGGTTTGGGGAAGGAAGATAATATGATCAGTTATAAACAGGATTATATAGAGATCATGCAACACATTCATTTTCATGTTTTCAAGGTGAAGTTTAGATAAATAGGTCTGAAACTGGGAAAAGCAAACTAAAGTTGTAGGTAAAACTGACTGGCACATACATCTTAATATTTATTAAGAAGACTGTGTAGAGGGGGAGGAGCCAAGATGGCAGAACAGCATGGAAGCTTTTTGTGTGTCTCGCGTCCATAAAATACAACCAGACCAACACTGAACCATCCTACACACCTAGAAAACTGATTGGAGGATTAATACAACAATCTGCACAACCTGAACCACAGACTTCAGCAGGTACATGGCACAGAGAGCTGAATTTGGGGAGCAAGAAGCCCTGAAAAGGTAGGCAACCACTTTTGTGGGCAGAGAGAGGACAGAGACTGGGGAGGGGGGGAGAATACCGGAATGTCACCGCCCCCCCCCCAAAAGCAGCTGGAGAGAAAGTGGAAAATTGGAAACAGCCGCAGGGAATAAACTAAAAAGGCAGAAAGGAGAAAGGAGAGGGTCTAAATTCCATGAAGACTGTAAACAAGGGGAGTGCAAAGGCTGCAACTCCGCAGCTCCAAACCTGGCAGTGCTCTGGTGGGAAGGGCGAATCCCCAGGAACAGAGTAGGGTCCGGGAGGCTCTCAGACCACACGGGAAAAAGCAGTTCCACTGCTGGAAGCACATTTGGTTGAGACTGTTGAAGCACCTGGTCCCAGCAGATCCCAGAAGGTGGCCACATTCACTCATGCTGGGGCAAGGTCGTTAAGGGTGAAGCCTGGTGCCAGATGTGTGTTGTGATTTTCCATAATTCCTGAAAAGCTGAGGCTACACTGTCTCGCGAACATTTTCTGGGATAGGCTGGCACCTGGCTGCGCTCTCGGGGCTCCGGCAACAATAGGGTCCAGTGGGCGTACCTGGGTGCAGCCAATATTCAGCCATTGCTCATTCGGCCACTGCTTGTTGAGACCCTCCTGCAGAGGGGCGGAACAGGTCAAAGCCGCAGTCCTTCGGAAGTAGGGGGCCAGGGAAAACAGCCACATCTGAGACAAGGCTTGGGAGAGAGGTGCTGCATGGGGCCTGGTCACAGAGAGTGAAGAAGTGGGGAGTGGATGAGAGCTGAAGACGGAGGACAAGTGCGTGATTGCTGATTGGGGAGAACAGACTGCGTGGCTGGGTGGTGCCATTTTCACCGCTCCCGCGCATACTCACCTACAAGCCCCAAAACAATCCACCCCAGTAGGCTAGCAGCGCCACCAAGTGGAGAGCAAAGCTGTTACACTGAGCCCTGCCCAACTGGGCCAAATTCCCTCTTCAAGAACATAAGTCTCACCGCCAATTTAATTTATGGACTATAAAGAGCTACATAGAGTGACTTCTAGGGGAAAACGAAGCAATTTCAGTCCTACTTCAATCTGTTAGCAGGTTCATCTATCCAATTTTCTTTTTCTTTTTCCTTTTTCTCTTTTACAATTCTTTTCTTTTTCTTGAATACAGAAAGACAAAAAATTCATTTTTATTTTCAATTTGTATTAAAAATATCTTTCTTTAATTTTTATTACTATCCTTTTTACTTTTGTGTAAATTTTTTCAAATTCTACTTTACTTCATTTTATTTTAGTCTACTTCAGTGTACTCACCTTTTCAAATTCTCAATTTCCTTTTTTTTCTTTTTCTTTTATCCTCTTTTCCATTTATTTTCCTTTTCTTGAATGCAGAAAGAGTAAAACTTCATTTTTACTTTCTATTTCTATTAAAAATATTTTTATTTAATTTTTATTACTATATTTTTGCTATTATGTAAGTTTTTTCAAATTCTATTTTACTTCAATCATTTTATTTTAGTCTACTACAGTGTATTCACTTTCTCAAATTTTCAAACATTGTTTTCTTTTTTCAACTTTTTCTTTTTCATTTCTTTTTTCTTAAATACAGAAAATGAAAAAAATCATATTTATTTTTAATTTTTATTAAAAATATTTTTCTAAAATTTTTTTCTACTACATTCTGTACTTTTGGGTATATTTTTTAAATTCTATTTTACCCCCATCATCTCATTTTAGTCTACTTCAGTGTATTCATTTTTTAAAATTCTCAAACATTTTCCTCCCCCCCCCTTTTTTTCTCTAATCTGTCAAACCACTTTCAATACCCAGACCAAAACACACCTAGGATATAGCATCATCTATTCGATTTGTGTGTGTGTGTGTGTGTGTGTGTGTGTGTTTAATTTTTAATTTCAAGATTTTTTAATTTTTTTAATTTCAATTTTTCTACCTCATTAATTGCTTTTCTCCCTTCAAAATGACAAAACGAAGGAATTCACCCCAAAAGAAAGAGCACAAAGAAACAACAGCCAGGGATTTAACCAACACAGATACAAGCAAGATGTCTGAACCAGAATTTAGAATCACGATAATAAGAATACGAGCTGGAGTCAAAAACAGATTAGAATTCCTTTTTGCAGAGATAAAAGAAGTAAAAAATAGCCATAATGAAATTATAAATTCTATAACTGAGCTGCAATCACAGATGGATGCAGCAGTGGCAAGGACGGATGAGGCAGAACAGAGAATCAGCGATATACAGGACAAACATATAGAGAATAATGAAGTAGAAAAAAAAGAGGGAGATTAAGGCAAAAGAGCACGATTTAAGAATTAGAGAAACCAGTGACTCATTAAAAGGGAACAACATCAGAATCATAGGGGTCCCAGAAGAGAAAGAGAGAGAAATAGGGGTAGAAGGGTTATGTGGGCAAATCATAGTGGAAAAACTTTCCTAACTTGGGGAAAGATACAGACATCAAAATCCAGGAAGCACAGAGGACCCCCATTAGATTCAACAGAAACCGACCATCAACAAAGCATATCAAAGTCAAATTCACAAAATACTCAGGCAAGGAGAGAATCATGAAAGCATAAAGGGAAAAAAAAGTCCCTAACATAAAAGGGAAGACAGATCAGGTTTGCAGCAGACCTATCCACAGAAACTTGGCAGGCCAGAAGGGAGTGGTGGGATATATTCAGTGTGCTGAATCAGAAAAATATGCAGCCAAGAATTCTTTATTCAGCAAGGCTGTCATTCAAAATAGAAGGAGAGATAAAAAGTTTCCTAGACAAACAAAAATTAAAGGAGTTTGTGACCACTAAACCAGCCCTGCAAGAAATGTTAAGGGGAACTCTCTTGAGGGGAGAAAAGATGAATATATATATATACCAAAAGCAACAAAAGAGTAGAAAGGATCAGAGAACATCACCAGAAACTCCTACTCTACAAGAGTCATAATGACAATAAATTCATCTTTCAGTACTCACTCTAAATGTCAATGGATTCAATGCTCTAATCAAAATCATAGGGTTACAGAATGGATAAGAAAACAAGATCCATCTATATGCTGTTTACAAGAGACCCACTTTAGACCTAAAGACACCTTCAGATTGAAAATAAGCAGTTGGAGGACCATCTGTTATGCTAATAGTCAACAAAAGAAGGCCGGAGTAGCCATATTATATCAGACAATCTAGACTTTAAAATAAAGACTGTATCAAGGGATGCAGAAGGGCAATATATCATAATCAAGGGGTCTATAGACCAAGAAGACCTAACAATTGTAAACATTTTTGCGCCAAATGTGAGAGCACCCAATTATATAAATCGATTAATCATAAACATAAAGAAACTCATTGATAGTAATACTAAAATAGTAGAAGACTTCAACACCCCACTCACAACAATGGACAGATCATCTAATCAAAAAATCAACAAGGAAACAATAGCTTTGAAGGACACACTGGACCAGATGGACTTAACACATATATTCAGAACATTTCATCCTAACAGCAGAATATACATTATTCTCCAGTGCACATGGAACGTTCTCCAGAACAGACCATATACTGGGACACAAATAAACCCTAAGTAAGTACAAAAAGATTGAGATCATACCAGGCATATTTTCAGACCACAATGCTATGAAACTCAAAATCAACTACAAGAAAAAATTTGGAAAGGAAACAAATACTTGCAGATTGAAGAACATCCTACTAAGAATGGGCTAACTAAACACTTAAAGAGGAAATTAAAAATATATGGAAGTCAATGAAAATTGTAACACCACAACCCAAAACCTCTGGGACACAGCAAAGGCAGTCATAAGAGGAAAGTATATAGCAATCCAGGCCTTCCTAAAGGAGGAAGAAAGATCACAGATACACAACCTAACCTTACGCCTTAAGGAGCTAGAAAAAGAACAGCAAATAAAACCCAAAACCAGCAGAAGACAAGAAATAACAAAGATTAGAGCAGAAATTAATGCTATTGAAACCCAAAAAACAGTAGAACAGATCAATGAAACCAGAAGCTGGTTCTTTGAAAGAATTAACAAAATTGATAAACCACTAGCCAGTTTGATCAAGAAGAAAAAGAAAAGTGCCCAAATAAATAAAATCAAGAATGAAAGAGGAGAGATCACAACCAACACAACAGAAATAAAAACAATAATAAGAGAATATTATGAGCAATTATATGCCAATAAAATGGGCAATCTGGAGAAATGGACAAATTCCTAGAAACATATACACTACCAAAACTGAAACAGGAAAGAATAGAAACTTTGAACAGAAGTAAGGAAATCGAATTAGTAATAAAAATCTCCCAAAAAAACAAGAGTCCAGGGCCAAATGGCTTTCCAGGGTAATTCTACCAAACATTTAAGGAAGAGTTAACACTTCTCTTGAAACTGTTCCAAAAATTAGAAATGGAAGGAAAACTTCCAAACTCTTTCTATGAAGCCAGCATTACCTTGATTCTAAAACTAGACATAGACCCCACTAAAAAGGAGAACTATAGACCAATTTCCCTGATGAACATGGATGCAAAAATCCTCAACAAGATATTAGCTAACTAGGTCCAACAATACATTACAAAAATTATTCACCACGACCAAGTGGGATTTATGCCTGGGATGCAGGGCTGGTTAAATATCCACAAAATGATTAATGTGATTCATCACATCAATAAAAGAAAGGACAAGAACCATATGATCCTCTCAATAGATGCAGAGAAAGCATTTGACAAAATACAGTCTCCTTTCTTGATAAAAACCCTCAAGTAAATAGGGATCATACCTCGAGATCATAAAAGCCATATATGAATGACCCAACACTAATATCATCCTTAATGGGGTAAAACTAAGAGCTTTCTCCCTAAGGTCAGGAACAAGACAGGGATGTCTACTCTCACCACTGTTATTCAACATAGTATTGGAAGTCTTAGCCTCTGCATCAGACAACACAAAGAAATAAAAGGCATCCAAATTGGCCAGGAGGAGATCAAACTTTCACTCTTTGTAGATGACATGATACTCTATATGGAAAACCCAAAAGATTCCACCAAAAAACTGCTAGAACTGATTCATGAATCAGCAAAGTTGCAGGATATAAAATCAATGCAGAGAAATTGGTTGTATTCCTATACACCAACGATGAAGTGACAGAAAGAGAAATCAAGGAATTGATCCTGTTTACAGTTGCACAAAAAACCATAAAATACCTAAGAATAAATCTAACCAAAGAGGTGAAAAATCTATACACTGAAAACTATAGAAAGCTTATGAAAGAAATAGAAGAAGACACACAAAAAATGGAAAAAAGATTCGATGCTCCTGGATAGGAAGAACAAATATTGTTAAAATGTCGATACTACTCAAAGCAATCTACATATTCAATGCAATCCCTATCAAAGTAACACCAGCATTCTTCACAGAGCTAGAACAAATAATACTAAAATTTGTGTCGAACCAGAAGAGACCCAGAATAGCCAAAGTGATCTTGAAAAAGACAACCAAAGCAGGAGGTATCACAAGCCCAGACTTCAAGCTATACTACAAAGCTGTAATCATCAAGACAGTATGGTACTGGCACAATAGCAGACACTCAGATCAATGGAACAGAATAGAAAACCCGGAAATGGACCCAAACGTATGGCCAACTAACCTTTGACAAAGCAGGAAAGAACATCCAATGGAATGAAGACAGTCTCTTCAGCAAGTGGTGCTGGGAAAACTGGACAGTGACATACAGAAGAATGAACCTGGACTACTTTCTTACACCATACACAAAAATAAACTCAAAATGGATGAAAGACCCCAATGTAAGACAGGAAGCCATCAAAATCCTTGAGGAGAAAGTAGGCAAAAATTTCTTTGATATTGGCCACAGCAACTTCTTACTCAACACGTCTCTGGAGGCAAGAGAAATAAAAGCAAAAATGAACTATTCGAACTTCATCAAAATAAAAAGCTTCTGCACAGCGAAGGAAACAATCAGCAAAACTAAAAGGCAACTGACGGAATGGGAGAAGATATTTGCAAATGACATATCAGATAAAGGGTTAGTATCTAAAATCTTCAAAGAATTTATTAAATTCAACACTCAAAAAACAAATAATCCAGTGAAGAAATGGGCAAAAGACATGGACACTTCTGCAAAGAAGACATCCAGGTGGCCAACCAACACATGAAAAAATGCTCAACATCACTCATCATCAGGGAAATAAAGTCAAAACTACAATGAGATACCATCTCACACCTGTCAGAATGGCTAACATTAACAAGTCAGACAACAACAGATGTTGGCAAGGATGCGGAAAAAGAGGATCTCTTTTGCATTGTTGGTGGGAACGCAAGCTGGTGCAGCCACTCTGGAAAATAGGATGTAGGTTCCTCAAAAAACTAAAAATAGAACTACCCTAAGACCCAGCAATTGCACTACTAGGCATTTATCCAAGGGATACAGGTATGCTGTTTCAAAGGGACACATGCACCCCCATATTTATAGCAGCACTATCAACAATAGCCAAAGTATGGAAAGACCCCAAATGTCCATCGATGGGTGAATGGATAAAGAAAATGTGGTGTGTGTGTGTGTGTGTGTGTGTGTGTGTGTGTGTGTGTGTGTATATATATATATATATATATATATATATATATATATATATATATCAGTATTACTCAGCAATCAAAAAGGACCAAATCTTGCCATTTGCAACTACATGGATGGAACTGGAGGGTATTATGCTAAGTGAAATTATTCAGTCAGAGAAAGACAAACATCATATGACTTCACTCATATGAGGACTTTAAGAGACAAAACAGATGAACATAAGGGAAGGGAAACAAAAATAACATAAAAACAAGGATGGGGACAAAACAGAAGAGACTCATAAATATAGAGAACAAACTGAGGGTTGCTGGAGGGGTTGTGGGAAGGGGAATGCGCTAAATGGGTAAGGGGCATTAAGGAATCTACTCCTGAAATCATTGTTTCACTACATGCTAATTTGGATGTAAATTTAAAAAAAATAAAAAATAAAAACAAAAAACAAAAAACTAGAAGTGTCATAATCACAGATTTCCAGTAAAACTAAAATTTATAGTTACCAAAACAGTATGGTACTGGCACAAAAATAGACACATAGATCAATAGAACAGGATAGAGAGCACAGAAATAAACCCACCCTTATATGGCCAACTAATCTATAACAAGGGAGGCAACAATATACAAATCTTCAGTAAATGGTGCTGGGAGAAATGAACAGCTACATGCAAAAGAATAAAATTGGACAACTTTCTTACATTATACAAAAAAAAAAATACACAGTGGATTAAATACCTAAATGTGAGACCTGAAATAAAACTCCTAAAAGAAAACATAGGTAATGATGTCTTGGAAATCAACCTTAGCAACATTTTTCTGGATATTTCTCCTCAGGGAAGAAAATCAAAAGCAAAAGAAACTATTGGGAATTACACCAAAAGAAATAGATTTTGCACAACAAAGAAAACCAACAAAATAAAAAGTCAACCTGCTGAATGGGACAAGATGTTTGCAAATGATATATCCAATAAGGGGTTAACATCCAAAATATATGAAGAACTCAAGCAATTCAACACACACAGAAAAACAAATAATCCAATTTAAAAATGGGCAGAGGACCTAAACAGACATTTTCCCAAAGAGATACAAATGGCCAACAGACACATGAAACAATGCTCAGCATCACCAATCATCAGGGAAATGCAAGTCAAAATCAAAATAATGTATCACCTCACTGCAGTCAGAATGGCTAGTGTCAAAAAGACAACAGATAACAAGTTTTGGCAGGCACGTGGAGAAAAGGAAACCCTGTGCACTGTGGCAATATAAATTGATGCAGCCATTATGGAAAACAGTATGGAGGTTTGTCAAAAAATTAAAAATAGAAATATTATATGATCAAACTAATAATTGCATTGCTGGGTATTTACCCAAAGAAAACAACAAAAAACCTAATCTGAAAATATATATGCACCCTTTTGTTTACTGCTGCCTTATTTATAATAGCCAAGATATGGAAGCAACCCAAGTGTTTATCAATAGATGAATGGATAGAGATGTGATACATAATATATTATATTTATATATATTATATATAATGGAATATTACTCAGCCATAGAAAAGAATGAGATCTTGCCGTTTGCAAAAACATGCATGGACCTACAGGTTATTATGCAATGTGAAATAAGTCAGATAAAGACAAATATGATATGATTTCACTTATATATGGAATCTAAAAAACAGAAAAAAAAATGAACAAAGAAACAGAAAAAAAGAGAAACAGATTCCTAAATACAGACAAACTGGTGGTGGCCAGAAGGAAGGGGGTTTGGTTGAATTGGTGAAATTGATGAAGGGGATTAAGAGGTACAAACTTCCAGTTGTAACATAAGTAAGTCAGGGGGATATAATGCACAGCATAGGTAATATAGTCAGTAATATTGTAATAACGTCTTATGGTGACAGACAATAAGTATACTTTGGTGAGCACTGTGTAATGTATATTGTATGTCAACCATACTTCAATAATTTTTTTTTTAAAAAGAAGATGGTGTAGAGAACAGACCAGTTTTGAGAAAATTCTCTATTTAGAAATTAGATAAAGGCAGTTGCTTTGCAAAGAAATGAAGAAGACAAAGCCACAGTTGAACACCAGTAATGTGGTTTCATGGAAGCCAAAGGAAGACGATATTATAAAGAAAGAAAGGATGGTTAGATCTGAGTGTGTCTTAAAAACCTAGTATTCTAAGGATGAAAATCTGTGACCACATTTAGTCACATTTGAGTCAACAGTGCTTTAGAGACATTTATTTAAAAAAGATGATGAGAGGGGCGCCTGAGTGGCTCAGTCGGTTGAGCGTCCGACTTCGGCTCGGGTTATGATCTCACTGTCTGTGAGTTCGAGCCCTGCATCAGGCTCTGTGCGGACAGACCGGAGCCTGGAGCCTGTTTCGGATTCTGTGTCTCTCTCTCTCTCTGACCCTTCCCCGTTCATGCTCTGTCTCTCTCTGTCTCAAAAAAATAAATAAACGTTAAAATTTTTTTTTTTAAAAAGATGATGAGAGATATGAAGTAAAATGTGAAAGTGACATTGGGGTCGCATGACAAATGAGAAGGAATATTGCTTATCTATCACTAGATATTTTTTAAGGAATGTTTCCATTACATCTAATTTTTAAATTATAGAATCTATAGATCTATACAATATGTAGTGAGGCTTTACCTATTTTTTGATATCGTCTCTTTTAGCTGTCTATATATTTTTTCAACAGTAAATTCAATAGTTTATCATCTTCTGGATTTCTTCTGCCATGTATAATTTGGTTTGAAAATCTTTAAAATTTTAATTTAATTTCCATTCTCATATTTTAGTCTAGAATTTCCCTTTATTTTTATATAGATTATAATTATCCAGTAAAACTTGTTTTCAATATTCAAGTTTTTCATTATTTTAATCACTTCAAGGATTGTTAACATTACAACTCTTAATTGAATTATATAAAATACTTTATAACCTTATCTGCCAACTCCAATATCTACTTCAACTGTAGGTCTGCTTCATTTGTTTTTATTCTATTGTTTTTGAGGAATATGGTATCTTGCTCTTAGTATGCCTAGTGTTTTGTTTTTTTTTTTTAATGAATGTTGAAAATTACATTTATTCCCATTTTCCTTCGGCTATGCAGATAGGGTAAGCACCGATTACCTTGATTCAATTAGAGACAGAGTTTATTCAAACCTATATTATAGTTTTGGTACATCGCTGTCCACTTTTTGGCTCTTTTCTAAGCCTTATTGTGGCTTTCACCAAAAAGTTTTCATAGTTGTTGTCGGCTGTCTTCTCACCTCTCAATAATCTTTGGCTCTAACATATGTTTCTGCAGAACTGCCAGATTACTGACAGCCAACTACTTGCTCTAATTTTCAAGAGCTCTCTATATACTTGCCTCCTCTCCCAACCCATACAACTTCATCAGAGACCTGGAGGGAAAAAGCAGCTATGTCAAGCTATTCTTATCCACTACTTCTCATCAAGTACAATTTTGCCTATTTTCATTAGACCGTGAAATACCCTGCAGGTTGACTTACTCCCTCTTCAACGCTCTCCTGGGACAAAACTTTAATTCTCAGCCTCTTGCATCATGTCATAATTTGGCTCCTACCAGGAGAGAAACTAATAGTTTCAAAAAATTTTAAGTTAAAAATTCCAAAAACTCATGGGAATTGTGCTCAGTGAAAAAGAAAAACAATCTGAAAATGTTACATACTGTTTGATTCATTTGAAATAACATTTTGAAAGTAAAAAAAAAAAGGAAATTAATGGTTGCCAGAAGCTGGAGTTGGGGGATGAGAGTATCTGGCAAGAAAAGGAAAGCAAGAAGGAGGCTTCTATTAATGGAATAGATTTGTATCTTGATTGTGGTGGTGGTTTCATCAATGTACATGAGTTATAAAATTATGTAGGACTATATACACACGGTTGTGTTTATAAATGATTGCATGTAAACTTGTGAAATCTAAATAAATCTGTGTATTATACAAATGGCAATTTCCTGATTATATTGATTTATTAATATGCAAGATGTCACCATTTGGAGAAACTGGTGAAAGTATATAGGACATCCTGCATATTTTTTACAACTTCCTATAAATCTATGATTATTTCATACTTTAAAGTTTTCTTTAAAGTCTTAAAGTGTTATCCTCACTTTAAGACCATTTTATATTCCCACCAACAGTCAACATGGATTCCAATTTGTCCACATCCCTGCCAACACCATCTATTTATTTGTTTGTTTTTTTGTTTGTTTGTTTAATGATAGACATCCTAACATATATGTAGTGATATCTCATTGTGATTTTAACTTGCATTACCCTGATTATTAATGTTGAGCACTATTTAATATACCCATTTGTATGTCTTCTTTGGAGAAACATCCGTTCAAATCCTTTGTCCATTTTTTAATTGAACTATTATTACTATCACTATTATTTTGCTATTGACTTGTAAGAGTTACTTGCATATTTTGATAATTAACCCCTTATCAGATATATGGTTTGTGAATATTCTTACCCATTCTATAGGTTACTGTTTCACTGCTGATTGGTTCCTTTGCTGTGTAGAAGCTTTTTCATTTCATTTAATGCCACTTGTCTATTTTCGTTTTTGTTGCTTATTCTTTTGGTATAATATCTATGAAAACAGTATGGAGGTTCCTCAAAAATTAATATAGAGCTACCATATAATATAGTAATCCTATAATAATATAATATAGTAATATATATAGTAATACATATAGTAATAGTATAGTAATATAATACATATATATAGTAATATATATAATATATTATATATATTATAGTATCTTATTTCTTACTACATATCCCAAATAATTGAAACAGGATCTCAAAGAGATAGCTCTATGATCATGTTCATTTCAGCATTATTCACAATTTATCCAAGCTATATAAACAACTGAAATGTTTGTCAACAATTGCATAGAGAAAATGTGATATATAATGTGATAAAATGGAATATTATTTAGCCTTTTAAAAGAAGGAAATTCTGCTATTTCCAGCAACATGGATGGACCTGGAAGACATTAAGTTAAATAAGTCATTTACAAAAGGAAAAACACTGCATAATTCAACCTAGATGAAGTACTTAAAACAGTTAAAGTTAGAGAAGCAATAAATAAAATGGTAGCTTCTAGGGGATGGGGGGAAGTAAGAAGTGGTAAATGTTTGCTTAATGGCATAAAGTCATAATTATACAAAATGAGTAAGTTTTAAAAACTTCCTGCATATAGTAAATACCATGTTGTTGTTCACTTAAAAATTTGTTACGAAAGTAGATCTCATATTGTTTTTTTTAATTTTTATTTAAATTCCAATTAACATTCAGCATAATATTAGTTTTAGGCATGCAATACAGTGACTTAACACTTCCATACAACACTCGGTGCTCTTCACAGCAAATACATTCCTTAAACCCATCACCTATTTAAGTCATCCTCCCACCAACCTCCCCTCTGGTAACCATCAGTTTGTTCTCTATAGTTAAGAGTCTGTTTCTTGATTTGCCTCCCCTCTCTTTTTCTCCCCTATGCTTGTTTGTTTTGATTCTTAAATTCCACATATGAGGTGAAATCATAGAGTATTTGTCTTTCTTGGACTCACTTATTTTGCTTAGCATAATACATTCTAGCTCCCTCCATGCCACCTCAAATGGCAAGATTTCATTCTTTTTTATGGCTGGGTAACATTCCCATATATATATATATATATATATATATATATATATATATATATATATATGTATGTATATATATGTGTGTGTGTGTGTGTGTGTGTGCGCGCGCGTGCACACGTACCACCTTTTCTTTATAAATTCATCAGTCAATGGATATTTTGGCTGTTTCCATACTTTGGCTATTGTAGCTAATGCTGCTATAAACATCTGGGTGCATGTATCACTTTGAATACTATTTTTGTATTCTTTGGGTAAATATTTACTAGTGCAATTGCCAGATTGGAGGTAGATCAACTTGTTACTTTTTGAGGAACCTCCATAATGATTCCCAGAATGGCTGTACCAGTTTGTATTCCTCCTACTCTACATTCTTGCCCACACCTGTGGTTTCTTGTGTTGTTGATTTTAGCCATTCTGACAGGTGTGATTTTAGCCATTCTGCATCTCATTGCAGTTTTGATTTCCACTTCCCTATTGATAAGCGATGTTGAGCACCTTTCATGTGTATGTTGGACATCTATGTGTCTTCTTTGGAAAAGTGTCTATTCATGACTTCTGCCCATTTTTTAAATTGGATTATTTGCTTTGGGGTGTTGTGTCTTAAAAATTCTTTATATATTTTAGATACTAACCCTTTATCAGATATATCACTTGCAAATATCTTCTCCCATCTGTAGGTTACCTTTTAGTTTTGTTGATGGTTTCTTTCGCTGTGCAGAAGTATTTTATTTTGATGAAGTACCAATAGTTTTTTTTTTTTTTTTTTTTTTTTTTTTTTTTTTTTTTTTCCTTGCCTTAGGAGACATATCTAGTAAGAAGTTGCTACAGTCAATGTAAAATTGGTTGCTGTGTTCTCCTTTAGGATTTTTATGACTTCCTGTCTCACGTTTAAGCCTTTTATCCATCTTGCATTTATTTTTGTGTTTGGTGTAAGGAAGTGGTCAAGTTTCATTGTTTTCCATGTTGCTGTCCAGTTTTCCTAACACCATTTGTTGCAGAGACTGTCTTTTTTCCATTGGATATCCCTTCCTGCTTTGTCAAAGATTAATTTTCCATATAGTTGTGGTTTAATTTCTGGGTTTTCTATTTTGTTCCATTTATCCATGTATCTATTTTTGTGCCAGTACCTGTACTTGTGGATCACTACAGCTTTGTAATACAACTTCAAGTCCAGAATTGTGATGCCTCCTGCTTTGTTTTTCCTTTTCAAGGTTGCTTTGGCTTTTCAGGGTCTTTTGTGGTTCCATAAAATTTTATGATTGTTTTAGCTCTGTGAAAAGTGCTGTTGGTGTTTTGAATGGAATTGCATTAAATGTAGATTGCTTTGGGTAGTATAGACCTTTTAACAATAATTAGTCTTCCAATTCATCAGTCTGGAATGTCTTTCCATTTCATTGTGTCATCTTCGATTTCTTTCATTAGTGTTTTATAAGTTTTGAGAGTACAGATCACTCAAATCTTTGGTTGGTTTATTCCTAGGCCTCTAACTGTCAAGGAAGAAGTAAATCTTTCTCTATGTGTAGATGACATGATATTCTATATTGAAAACCCAAGAGACTCCACCAAAAAACTGCTAAAACTGATAAACAAATTCACAAAAGTCTCAGGAGACAAAATCAAAGTACAGAAAACTGTTGCATTTTTATACACCAATAATGAAACAGCAGAAAGAGAAATTAAGGAAACAATCCCACTTACAATTGCATTCTGTTAAGTGTTTTTAACACGCACATACACACAACAAAGGGACATATGGAGACTTTTGGCAGTAATGGATATGTTATTTTGCTTGATTACAGTGATGGTATCATAAGAGTGTATATATGTCCAAACACATCAATTATATTCATTAAATGTATGTATTTTTATTTATTAATTGTACCTCAATAATCTGTAGAATAACACCTATAAATGGAAGTCATTTTTATTTGGTTTTATAGCTTTTATCTCTCTATGAAAATCCAAAATATATCTTTTATTATTAACAAATTAATTTCTATACTTTTTATGTCCGTATTTTTAAAGTATGGTTATTTAATTAAATAGGTCTTCTGTGGATCTATTTATATTTTCTCTCTCTCCCTGTCTCTATCTATCATCTATCATGTATCATCGTCATCATCATCATCTTCCAATCATACTTTGTAATTTTAAAAAATGTAGACATGATCTGAGACTCAGAATGACAGTGACTTTCTCTAGAGCATACAATCTAGCTTGAGATATGACAAAAAATCCCTTAAATATTACAAGGATTTGTGACTTCTAAAAGCTCAAACCTAACCAACAAAATCTTTTCCCTTAGTTAATTTCATAAGGGAAGTGTGACTAGCAACAATATACCAAAAAAAATGCTTCTTAGATGAATGGTAATGAAGAAAAAAAAATTGAGAAACACTACTCTTGAAAATAACTACGTTTGCTACTGTCAGGCAGTTCAGTTACAGCAAGGTTCTCAAATGTGGCTGGGCAACCTGTGGGGATCCATATAACTGTCAGGAGGGCCACTGCACCAAAATGATTTTCACAATAATACTAAGATGTTATTTGGCTTTTTACACTCATTCTCTCATGAGTACACAGTGATGCTTTCCTGAAGTTATATGACATGTGATTCTACAACAAATCAAATGCAGAAGCAAATATGATAGTCTAGCATTCTTCTATTACACCAGACTTTAAAGATATTTCAACAAATATAGAACAATGAAGTGCTTCTCAATTTCATAATGTCTATTTCATAATGTAGGTTATCTAGGTCAATATATTTTAGGTTTTTGTTATGTGTAAATAAATTAATAATCATATTTTAAAAAGTTCTGTTGCAATTTCTAATATGATAAATATCAATAGATATCAATCATATAACCAAAACTCGTTGGTGTCAATACCGTTTAACAGTATAAAAGGTGTTCTGAGTCCTGAAAATATGAAAGCCACTCAGTTAGATACAGTTGGAATTATAGATCAACTTAATCCAGTCAAAAATTCTATTCTCTTGAAACTGGGCTTAATTAAAATCTTGAGAAGGATGCTGTCTTTCAAGTTTACATTTATTCCTAAGTGTAGCCTCAAAGTTCCTACTAAAAGTTGGGGAAGCTTGGCAGGACTCTTCCCCATTGGTCTACCCTGATCTAGAAGTTTGCCCTGATGAATCTACCAACATATACATGGACTCCTCAGTGTCTCAATCACTGCTTTTGAATTTGGGACAAAAATACACCTAAAATGTTGAACTTGGTTTTGGGGGTTCTGTCTTTCTGAGATCTTAGTCCCAGGATCTTCACTTATTTTAGTTTGTATGACAAATAATATGGTTTCAAGATGGGAAGAATCTGTTCTTATATTTCAATATAACACATTTTACTTAGATTGGGAAAAAATAAATCATAGGTAATAATTTGGAAGACATTTTATAGTATTATTCAGTGAAGAAAATTTTGTTGTGGAAAGTTCTGTTTTCTACTAGAAAAGTCTGTAATCTGAGCAAAACCACAATAAGAAATGTATAGCCACTGTTATAAAACCGTTACATATATTGTATCACACAATTTTCTCAAAATTATTATTAATGGTGTTTTACAGATAACAAAAAATACTGAAACATGAAAAATATATTTCCTCTTTCTGTCCTCTCCTCTGCCCATGGATATTTCCTTTCTGCTCATGGTCTATCATTAAGTTCTACTCAATCTTAAATAATAAATGGCTATCCTATTGGTCTAATTCCTTCCTTTAATAAAGAATTTTTCTTGAAAAAAGAAAAAAAGAGCTTCCAGATAAATGCACACATTTTCTCAATGCCAGCAAATTTCAGTTAAAAGATAAACACATGGATAAATGATGGCTTGGCAATTTTGATGTTCTAAATTATTTAGTAATCTAGTGTTTTACTCATGTCAGGTCCAAGTCAATGAGATTGGGACTCTAGGAATATGTAAAGAGAAAATTAATTGGAATGAGATAATGTCACGAGGAGGTCCTTCTCACCCCATACATGGGTGCCACTAAGTGACTTTTATCCATTGAGGTTCAACAGTCTTTCCATAGTAACACACAGAGGAATGTTCCAGCATTATGAAGCGAACACTTTCTCATTAAAGTAATAGAATAATAACATGGACACCCATAGTTTAAATATTTCACATGTAAAGAAGTCAGGCTCCTCTTGATTGCAAATAGCAATCACACAACTGAGAAGTGCAAGACTCTCCTCTTCCTGTCCTCTCTTTTATTTCTCATGGTTCAGCATTTCCATTTCCACTTTTACTCTTTGTTTCCAGAAAATATAGTCTAGGTTTCTTCTATATTTCTGACCATTGTTTCTTAGCCTACTTCAATGTATTATATTCCTTTTCATCTTCAAGTTCTACAGGCTTTCTTTTGTGAAATGTTTTGCTGTTATGGTGACTGTTTCTTCTCTTTCTCCTGCTTTACCATCTCTTCTTTTATATAGGGTTCCTGACTATTCCATTTTGATGAATATTTCTTAAGCTGAACTATGTTTACCCCAGTGATCTATGGTAAGATACATAAGATATGCAAAGTTAATTAGTTTCTTAGGGCTGCTGTAATGAAGTACAAAAAACTGGCTGGCTTTGAATGACAGAAATGTACTTTCTCAAAGTTGTGGAGAACAGAAGTCCCAAAGCAAGGTGCCATGTTCTCTCCTCTGGATTTTGAGGAGAATATTTCCTTGCTTTTTCTAGCTTCTGGAGTTCTCTGGCTCATGGACACATTGGTCCAATCATGTGGCAATTTTCTTCCTGTGTGTCTTCACATAGTTTTCTTTCTTTGTATGTCTGTCTCTGTGTCCAAATTCCCCATTTTTTAAGACTCCAGTCATATTAGATTAGGATGCATCCTAATAACCACATTTTAACTTGATTATCTCTGTAAAGGCCCTATTCACAAATAAGGTCACAATTCTGACTTAGGATTTCAACTTATCTCTTTGGAGGGACATAATTCAATTCATAACACAAAGTTAAATCACAATATGACATGCTTTCTTGAAGATTTTTGGGGCTGGGAAATTGGGTTCAGGCACTGGTGTGGGTTCAGTTGTTTTACAAAGATTTGTTTTAAGCAGATTTGTAGGGGAGGTATGCTCTCATCCTTTACGAACATAAGAAAAAACTTAGACACTGAATATGATCTCATTTCCTATGTTTTGGTTTTTGAAATAAATTTTTCCTATAATGCCAATCATTTCATGATTTAACTGCCTAATTTATATTTAATTTTATTATTATTTTTTAATGTTTATTTGTGTGTGAGAGAGAGAGAGACAGAGACAGAGACAGACACACACACACACAGAGAGAGAGAGAGAGAGACAAGGGGCACAAAAGGAGGGAGGAACAGAATCTGAAGCAGGCTCCAGGCTCTGAGCTGTCAGCAAAGAGCCTGACATGGGGTTCAAAACTCATGAACCATGAGATCATGACTTAGCCAAAGTTGGATGCTTAACCGACTGAGCAATTCAGGCACTCCATAAACTGCCTAATTTATATTTTAGAAGCTGATCTCAAGATTATCTAGTCTTGTAGAGATAATTTTTACATTTCAAAATTATTGCAGATACAACTAATAATTCCACATAATTTAGGGTAAATAACTTTTAGGTCTTTACAACATACTAAACATCCATTTTTTAGCAATTCTTCTAATTTGTTTGTACATCAACTAATAGGACAGATGCTTCAAAACGTGCCTTTGCTTCTGCAGATTATACGCTTTAATTTCACCACAGCGGGACTCATCACTGGCATTCTATCTCAGAATTTACTACTTGATGTTTTCTTTGGTTTGCTGTGATTTAAATGACTACTATGTAATTATATAACAGCTACTACCTTAAAATAATTAGAAAAATGGAACAGTTATACTGCAAAGTTCTTCACTGTGAATTACCTATGTACTTTACATGAGGAGACAGATACATATAGCCTTCCTGGGAGGCAGTTGACTTATCACTTTGGGGTACATAGACCCAGATGTGTGCCAAACAGTTCTCTAGTAGCTTGAATGAATGTGCTTTCCTAAATTCTCCTCTTAGCAGTAAGTTGGGGAGGCAGATGCCTGAATTTCCTTGTTGTTTAGATACTTTTAGTCCAATATGAATATTAAGGATGTTAAGAAATAAATATTAATACAACTCCTAACAAACCTGTCTGGAATTTATCTTTATTTCCTCAAACAGTAAGATGATTATACAAAGGGCTATAATGATAAAAAATGTATATATATTTCCTAACCTGAAAGTTTTACAATATGGCTTTCTGAGATGATTTAAGTATTTATTGTTAACGGGAAAGGAGGGAAAGTATATGACTTATCAAGTTAATTTCCAGAAAAAAAAATAATTTCCTGATACATGGGAGTGCTGAATTTTCAGTTACCTAACTTGTAAACACATTTTCAAAAATATATTTACTTTTGAAAGTAAGAGCAAAATAAGCCCCTACTCTATGGCCTGATTTTAAGTTAAATTCAGTCAAAATGGTTTTGATTATGTCTTTTTTCCCCCTAAGTGTATTCAGTAATAATATATAAGAATGGCACAAATAAAAAATATGTGAGCATACTGGGCAATTTCAGACACATGGAGAGCAAGTTAGCAAACCATGCATTTAAAATATTCAGAATTCTTTGCAGTGTTCATTCATCTGAGGAGCCAGAGCCCTTGAACTCTAATGATGAGCAGGTGACCAACTACCAGGAATACTAATCTTTAATCAACCCCTATTTGAAGCATGAAATTCTCACTCCAGGAAGGTGATTAGTTAATTTAATGGGAATAGGATTGCCAAATGGGAAGTATGTATAGAAATATAATTTAGAATGTTGCTATCTGTTATTACTCTTGCAATTTAAAGAGAAAAATATCTCTTTATCTGGAACTTACATAATTATTTTTCCAACAAAATAATTCCAAACAGATCAAATAGAAAATATTTATTTTGGTACTCTTTATACAAGCAAAACAATACTGACTCAATTGTCTTTATGGTTTTTTTTTGTAATTTTAAACCAATATTTAAGACCTATGATAAATATTCCCTTATAATTAATTAAATCAAACAAAGGTGAGCAGAATACCATTCAGTATATGATCTAATAATGAGAATATGGTGACTGCCAGAATAATCCAACTACCAGTAAAAAATTCACCTTTATTATGGCCAATATAAGACTGTCCCTAGACAAAGTACTTTACAGTATTTATTCAAAATTTGTTTTAACGTCAAACATAAATGAATAATTAGGTCTGCAAGTTAGCACTTTGGGTATTAAATCAGTTGCTTCTTCATAGATTTTATGGTCTGGGACATCTATACTATTTCATTTGATCCTATTTAATAAGATTTCCATATATTTTGTACCCTACTACATTCCAGAAAAAATATTTTATTTCCCTGAATGAAAGAAATGGTACCAATGCTTCATATAAAAATTTACTGTAAACGATTCAAGCTGTAAGCAACTATACCTGAGACCAGGCCATTTTCTCTTCTAGAATAAAATATGATACATAATTAATGTTATACATTTGGGGACTTAACATTTTGACATTTAAATCTGAATAAATGTTTAACTGTGATGAAAACAATGTAATAAATCTGGTCAAGTTAAATATAGAGATGTTTAAACGACGCACATTATCTAAATCCTTCCAAACTTTTAATTTCATGAAATTATTTTTCTTTGTTGTAGAAAATGATGCACTTATAACAGTTTATTGCTCCTGTTTTGGATTATATGATTTTGCTAATTAATAAAATTTTAAGGTATTTATTTTTAATTTCATCATTCTTTCTTAACATGATTTATTACATTTGTTAGGAGTAAAGAAGTTATATGACAGAATTATATTTAGAGGAGACTTATAGTAAAATATTAAAGTGATATACTGAATGTTTCTATGAATCTTTCCAATTTATTGCCATTAATTATACTTCATGAACACCAAGTACTGATATTTTCAACTCATATTTTAAAGGAAATTGATTGTCTATGGAAATTTTCAGAGGATTTTGGTGCTGTAAGAAAAATAAAAGAATAACCAGGCTCCAATACCAATTTTTAAATTAAAGGCAACACCTTGTACTACTGAGAAACAAATAGGAAATCATTGGCAAAGAAAGGATAATAATAATGAATTTAAAATTAGAAATGAGTCATGCTCCTGTAACTATGTATTCAAGAAGTAAATAACCTATTTTGTTTATTTATAAATCACCTTCAACTGAACAATGCATGTAGCCTTATAGTATTAAAATACAAAGTATGTTACTGGCATTCAACATGTTAATGAGTCGCTTGCGTTGTGTGTATCTGAATAAAAAGTAAAACTAACATTTTTCTTGATGGGGTAACATGTAAAATGTGACTAAGCTAATCGTATTGTGGCTTTACATCTTTTTGCATCATATATATTCAGTTATATGTTATATTATACATTTATTTTTAATATTCACTTTTAGTATTGAGGATTTCTTTTACCTTTACTTAAGTGGTTGTGAGTGTACATTTGTGTGTGTGAGAGAAAGATTCACATACATATATGTGAATATGTGTATGCTAAATAGAGTACTGGATAATATATTCAAATTGAAAAGAAGTTGGAGCTCCTTGAATGGGTAGATTATTAAAAAAGGTGTAAGAAGTAACCAAGAAACAAGGTCTAATAAATAATTGAGGAGAATCCGCAATGAAATGCTGAGATTGTGGTCTATTCTCTTCCAAACAGGAGCTAAAGAAATTTATAAATCTTCTCTCAATCTCATGAAAAATAAAATAAAATCAAATAAAATAATAATAATAATAATAATAATAATAATAAGGCATTATGTACCAAGCTTTTAAAGACTTGGGGATCAATAAATATTCTTCCTTATATTTCTGTGATTTTTCCAAATCTGTACTAAAAACAAAAACAGAAAGGAAGAATAAAGGTTCAATAAATATTCCTCAAAATATGAACTTGGAAAAGTTGGCAATACTAGAAAAGTAGGCATCCATAACCAACCATGGCTCTGAGGGAGAAATAACAGAGGTCCTTGCTTAGTAATAATAGAAAAATAAATAGATGATCGATAGATGATAGATAATAAAGCAACACAAAACAAAACAACAACAACAACAAACCTTAAGAGAGATCTGAGGAGATAGAAGGTAGCTGTGTCCCAGTGTGGAACAAATTATTATAATGAAGGACTGTCTGCTGTGGCCTTAGACAGGGAACAGCTCATAACATAGTTTGATGGCTGTGCTCTTTTGTGTCACCCTCTTTACTCCTAGAAGATCACCATGTCAAGGCACGAAAGAAGCCAAAAGAAAACTGAGACATAACACCAAGGCACTGCTTGAGAATAGACAGGATGACACATTAATAGTAACAACAGGTGGGCTATGTATCCCCTGAAAATTATCTACTGGGGAAGATCCCTAACGGACCAAACATGTTTACTGAGATCCTTGCAAGACTTCAGCCTCCAACTGTTCTCTCCACCCCTCTTACTAAACTCAACCTGACTCCAGGACCCCAGTCTTGCTAGCCCTACATTGTTTTCTATAATTATCACAACCTAAAATTATCCATTCCTTCCAAGAAATTGCACAATGAACAATTCTTGCCGCAATATTGTTTGACCAATCTCTTTCCTTAAGTGTAATTTTTATGGCTGAGTTCACTAAGATTCTGAGAACACATGAAGTTAGAGATAAATGGACTGGTTGAGACCAGAACATGAAGACAGAGGCTCTCTCCCTAAATTGTACTCTACAGACACATATAAGAGTATAATATATACGGCCTAAACTTTTCCTCACTCCCCATTGAAACACAACCAGTTTATATATAAATTCACAGAGAACAGTTTATAGGATTGCTAAGAGCATAGGATGAAATAAAAAGAAGCTAAAATTGTAGTTGGTGAGGGAGCAACAGTGACTCGAATTTGCGGGGAGAAGGGAATGTTTGATGTTTCGTGGTTTGCATAGCGACCTACTCTTGTCTGTACTTGGTGAAGATTATGATGCACTCTTGTTTTAAGTCTCCTTTCATCATGGTCCCAGAGTGATCTTATCTGATGTTGGTGTCCTGTGAGATTATTTCTGGCCAACAGGAGGATACCACCTGTGGCTGTGAATGCCAGCCTGGTTCCCTAAAACACTGAGTCCCAGATGTTAGTGTTGGGGACTCCTATACCCGTTGCTATATTCTCTTGCTCAAAATATATCTTCTTAGCATCAGATACCCCGAAATATAGCATAAATGTCCTTTTTTTTTCTAAAAACAACAACAACAACAACAACAACAACAACAACAAAATCTCATGAATTATTTTCCAAGCAAACTAGATAATTTATCCATTGGCTAGAAAGCAGTCTATGTACAAAAGTGATGTCAGAATGTATATTTTTATGAGTGTTCAAACTTTTGTAATGCTTCACTGAATATTATAAAATAAATAGGGGAAAGATAGTCTTAGTTTCTTTAATCATGTTCACTCAAACTTTTACCACCTGGGTCTCTTAATGCTGTTTCTTATACTTATTGCCTTTTTCCTGCATTTTGTAATTTTCATTAGGTTCTCCACCTCTAGTATCACTCAGTCTGTGAGAAGTGGTCATTACATTGTCAAAAAGAACCTCTCTGATCAAATTACATTCATCTTTATAATTATAAACATAGTCAATATTTAAAGACTAGTTTCTCATGCCTTGGAAATTAATTGCAAGTTAGAGTTCCCCTCCACTAGCTGCGTTAAAGTAAACCTTCCTTCTAAATTCCTAAACCTCTCATGCACAAATATGAAGAACATTCCAAACATGCTACTACTTTCTAATCTCTACACTGCTATTTCTGTTTCCCTTCTGCCCATACTCAGCTCATATATTTTTCAATATATATTATATTGAATATATATAAAATAATATATTTTATCAATATATTATCCACCAGTCCAAATCCGGCACAAACCTCATATTTTACAGCTTTGAAGTTGTCTCAAAGTTTGCCTGTTAATTGATAAAAGAAGTTAGTGCCCCTGACAGGATATCACATTATGTTGCTCAGTACAGATCACCTCTGTGCCTCCCTTATTTCTCAACTGCATTATATGTTTATTTTAGACTAGTACTGGTACTGGTCATCATTCAGATTTTCAATATAAAGTCTCTAGTAATGTCTAGACACAGTACTTCATTTTCACAAATTCTCAAAAAAGTAAAAAACTCCTTTGAATGGAAAGTTGAACTGTATTCTGTATTAATATGTAGAATGCTAAAGACTATATATATTTCCATTTTGACACATAGTCAATTTGAGAAAGCTTCTCTAAAATGTTTATTCCCCCTTTATTTCACCCATCCCCCACCCAATTTCCCTCTGGCAACCACCAGTTCTCTGTTTTTAAGAGTCTGGTTTTTTGTTTCCTTTTTCTTTTGTTTGTTCATTTTCTTTGTTTCTTAAACTTCACATATGAGTGAAGTCATATAGTATTTGTCTTTTGTCTTTTTCTTTCTGACTTATTTCACTTAGCATTATACTCTCTAGCTCTATCCATGTTGTTGCAAATGGCAAGATGCCATTCTTTTTTATGGCTGAGTAATATTCCACTGTATAGATAAATACCCAGTAGTGGGAGTACTGGATCATACAGTAGTCCTATTTTTAATTCTTAAGGAACCTTCATACTGATTTCCACAGTGATTGCACCAATTTATATTCCCACTAACAGTGCACGATGATCCCTTTGTATTCACATCCTTGTCCATACTTGTTATTTCTTGTCTTTTTGATACTAACTATTCTGACAAGTATAAGATTACATCTTATTGTGGTTTTGACTTAAAGTTCCTCGGTAATTAGTGATTTTGAGCATCTTTTCATATGTCTGTTAGCCATCTACATGTCTTCTTTGGAGAAATGTCTACTTAGGTCCTCTGCTTATTTTTAATTGGATTATCTGGGTGTTTTTCAGTGTAAAATCTTTTCTTTTTCTAAATATATTAATGCATATTGATGATCCACATCTAAGGAAAAGAAAATTTAAAGTTGCTATCAGCAGAAACTGTTTGACCAACTTTTAATTAGTGTTTCCTAGTTACAGATAGAAATGCTAAATAGTTAACAATTTGTGGAAAAGATTATCAATAACAATGTTATTTCTCATACCATGATCAACAGCTTTCAATTTTGGAAAACTAAGGGGAAGATTAACTTTACAAATAAAAATACTATCTAGAAACTAGACACAAATAACATTTTTGGGGTGATAAACATGTATTTTATATAGTGTAAGAAGATTATACCTATTTGTGTATATATGTACATGGGAATATAATGATCATAGATATGTTCTGGGGAAATAAACATACAAACCTCAATAATATAGGAAGTATGAGATGTTAAGTATAAGGGAGATTGGAATAACATAGATGATCATTACTGGTGCAGAGAAAATGTTGCAGGGCGTTTGAAATAATGATCTGATTTATAGGGAGTAGGAGCAACACCCTAGAAAAAAAGACTGGAGAATTATCATACTCCAGTTAGAGAGTAATTTTAATATGAGAGAAACACACAGAGTAAAATCCCCAAAGAGCATATTGGATATCTACATATTTAATTTGAATTGTGTAAATTGTCAGCAATGAGTAAAAGAAAATACTGCTTATATTCAAAGAAAAAGAAATTAATGATTTTAAAGTAACTAAAGTTGTCCCTTCAACAATGCAGTTGTTAGTTAGAAGAATCAACCCCATCCCCCTACATAGTCAAAAAAATCTGTGTATAACTTTTGACTCTTTCAAAACTTAACTATTAATAGCCTACTCTTGACTGAAAGCCTTACCAATAACATAAACAATTGATTGACATGTATTTTGTATGTTATATGTATTATATACTGTATTCTTACAATAAAGTAAGGTGGAGAAAAGAAAATGTTAACAAAAAATCATAAGTAAGAGAAAATACATTATAGTGCTGGACTGCAAAAACTTGACGTATAAATGGACCCTCATAGTTCAAACATGTGTTGTTCAAGGATCAAACATACATTGTTTAGGAAGAAATGTAGTTAGAGTAAGAAGTCTATTGATGCACCTAGCTATGAGTACAAAGAAACTCTTTCCTAATTCATAACCTGATTGAGAAATGCAGAGGTTCAGTTGCATTTTTTCTCCTCTAGGCATAATTGCAGTATTATTGCAGGGAAGCCAGTCACTGCTCTGTTTTCATCCATTTTGTCCTGGACCCAAAGATCTTACTATTTATATAGTTAAAGCACAATGAAGTTGCTTTTTCCATTTATAGAATAATTCCTTTGTCTTAAGAGGTTCTGAAACATGTTTTCACGTGCTAGGATGGAAATAATTTGTGAAACATTTTATTGTGCCTCCCTCAATTTCCCTTGGACATCCAGAGTTAAAAGAACAAGTGACCAGGAAGAGTTTCAGTTTCTACCCTTCCCTACATTTGAGTTATTTGCATACAGTTGGTCTATGACATCCAAGATTAGTACATACAAATCTATGTGTGTTTGCCTCTCTACCTCCCCATGCAAATAAATGTAAATTGCTTGATAGCCAGGACTGCTTTCTGTTCATTATTGAAAAACCTAGTTTTCCAACATCTACTATAATTATCCAGCTTGTTATATTTTACCTTGTTAAAATAGTTACACACTATCTTATCTTACTATAGCTATTTACTTGATAGATTTTCCTTATTATTTAAAAAAATTATATATCTGAGTGTATTTTATGATAACAAATACCCACATAGAGGGGTGCCTGAGTGGGTCAGTTGGTTAAGTGTTCAGTTCAGGTTATGATCTCATGGTTTGTGAGTTCGAGCCCTGCATCAGGCTCTCTGCTGTTGGCACAGAGCCTGCTTCAGATCCTCTGTCTCCGTCACTCCCTGCCCCTTCCCCAATCATGCTCTCTCTTTTTCTCTCTCAAGAATAATAAAATAAACATTAAAAACAACATACAGAAAGCTCCCACAAAACAACACATACTCTAATATGCCCAATTATTCTTTCATCTAGCAATGACACAAAACTTTCAATACCTAATCTATAGGCAAATGCAGGAACACTATCCATGTGATTTAACACAGGTGGAAAGATATATATCTCTGGACTCTTTGTGATATGCACTATTCCACATGAGTTTGCTTAAAAGCTCATTGCCAAATTGTTAGCGCATTTTTTATCTCTTTAACTGCTTACTCATTTAGATCATTATAAGCCTGCAGGCTGCCTAGGTTGCTGAGGTCAACCCAAGGATAGTTCTGTATTGCTATTGTCAGCATTTCAATCTCAACTGAGATTATTCAGTTAAATCTCATATTTAACCTTCGACCTTGAGCTTATCTTTGTCTAAAATGCTTTGCAGACACTTTGAAACAACACATCATTTACATATCATAATCCCAGTCCAATCCAAAACTATAGTTATCGGGATACAGCAGCAGCAGGATTATTGTTTCAAAGACTTGGGGTGATGTTCCTTCTGAGGAGGTTGGAAGAGTTTTATAATGGACCAAAACAGTTTTAAGACTCTAGAATAAATATAATAAAGTTTTTGATTAAAAGTTCCTATTAAATGAAAAAAAGTGAAGAAGTAACATGAAAAGTGAATTGTAACATCTTGATATTCGTTATTATTAAACTATATCAAATAGCACAGTAATGATTTCAATTTTATAAAAATCAATAGTTATACTCTATCTCTAAACATTAATATTTTATGTAAGGTTTAATGTTTTGGATGTCCACCACAAAAGACATTGCTATTTGATGATGTATAGTGAAAAAGCATTTTAACACACTAAACTAATTACTAATTGTTCTAAAGATGATAATAATGACTTTATGGGCTGAAAATATCTTCATACTGTTACGAATTGGCTCATTTTTAAGATAGCAAAAATTTTACTATAAACATTATAATCTGCATTAGGGATGGCTGATGAGAAGAATGATCTCAATTATCCTTATCTTGCTTATGTTGAATCACTGAATTAAAAATAATAAGAAATTTATGTTGGGCTTAATAGGCAAAAATATAAATGGCATCTGTTGGTCTTTTTCTCCACTAAATCTCAAAACTTTCTGTTCCCAAAAGGAAAATAAACAGATTCTAATAGCATTCTCTATGAAAATTAATTACCCTGGATTTCAGTTTATTCACCTATTAAAATGCTGGAGGTGATAGAAATCCATTTATTCTTCCACTGATCCATTCCAGCTGACACTTAAAGAAAACAAACTTAATTCTTCCTGGAACACTGAATGGGAATCTGTCAGAAGAAAACTGGAGAAATCACTCTGTCCTTAGGGAATCATGTGAAAATAAATGAACTGAATACACCAAGAATAGTAGCTACAGTGTGTGTCAAAGTTCATATATTTATTCTTTAAACTCTATTTAAATTATACATAAAATATTATATGTATGTATATATATACATATATATATGAAATCTTTAGTGTTCAAGTATAAACACTGCAACACTATTTCCTTAGAATAAGAGCGTTATTATTAATTGTTCTTTTAAGCTATACACATACTTAGAAAAGTGGTCAAGACTAAATTATCTGATAATTGTACATACAAGTATGTTACTTTCCTTAGAAATAAATTTTTACTTATCATAAACAAATTAAAAGACAATGTAAGGTATATTTTTCCTAATAACACATATGTGTATTCTATTTTAATCACTTAACTTATAGCAGCTACTGACCTAATAGTTTCAAAATGATGTTTTGAGATAGTTCTTAATAATTATTTTTAAATAAATTTGATTTTTTTAGAACTGGTTTAGATTTACAAAAAAAAAAATACTGTATAGGAAGATCACAGAGTTTAAATATACTGTTTATATTCCATCTAATTCAAATACTATTAACATCTTACATTAGTACGCCCAGTACATTTGTTCCAATTAGTGAACAAAGGTTGATGCATTGTTACAAATAACCACATTTTATCTAGGTTTCCTTAGTTTCTAACCTAATGTGTTTTTCTGTTCCACAATCTCATTTAGGATATGACATTATATTTCCTTGTCATGTCTCCTTAGATTTCTATGACCTGTGACAAATGCTCAGATATTTCTTGTGTTGACTTTGACAGTTTTGAAATGCACTGGTCAAGTATTTTGTGGCATGTCCCTCATTTGGAATTGGTTTGGTATTTTTATCATGATGGTATTATCATCATGATATCATGATATTATCAATAACTGGTGTTATTCATTTTGGTGAAGGAAGTTCACAAAGGTAAAGTGTCACTGTCATCACATGGTATCAAAATTACATACTATCAACATACAATCACTGCTGACGTTGACCTTATTCATCTGGCTGAGATAGTGTTTGTCTAAAGTTACCCTTTCTGTACTGTAATTTTTTGAAGAAGCTATTATATGCAGCCAACATCTAAGGAGTAAGGAGATATGCTCCATCTCTTTGAGAGCAGCGTATCTACATACTATTTGGAATTGTTACACATCAAAGATTTATCTTTCTTCCTCTTCATTTATATAATAACAAATTATATTATTATAATAACTCTATTATTATATAATGAGTTTATATAATAATTTTATATAATTTTATCTGTTTAATGTTTATTCAGTTTTGAGACAGAGAAAGAGATGGAGCATGAGTGGAGGAGGGACACAGAGGGAGGGAGACACAGAATCCGAAGCAGGCTCCAAGTTCTGAGCTGTCATTACAGAGCTGGATGCGGGGCTCGAAGCCATAAACCACAAGATCATGACCTGAGCCAAAGTTGGATGCTTAACCCACTGAGCCACCCAGGCGCCCCTGGATTCATACATTTATTTTAAATATACTTTAGATTGTTATCCAATGTTCTTTTATTTATTTTGTTGCTCAAGTTCTAGTTCAGGCCATTGGAAGCTCTTTCAGTTTGACCCTACATCCATTCCACATAACTCTCAACATTGTGAATGCGTTAATATATTATTTGTTTGCTTGCTTTTGAGGACTTTCTTACTTTATGACACTGCAGGACACACTATGATTGTCTTGTATGTTTCCTGCCCCAACCCTAGGATCAGCCATTTCTGCAATAAGTCCTATTTCTCTTATTGGTTAATGATATTTAAAACAAGATCTCTATGCTTAGTATGCTCATTGCTGCTGGAGCATAATTGGAAGCAACTTGGGGGTCCATGGCCCAAGATAAGAAACTAGGAACAACCAAGTAGATGTGCACTTTTGAGAGATGAATTGATCATAAAAGAGAATTCACATTATCTAGAATTAAAAAGAAGACAGTAGGATATATAAACAATTAATATTCAAGTGAAATACAAAATGAAAATGAGGTTTTGAAATAAATTATTAAACATTCAGTTTGGCACTTTTCACTATTTCTTATTAAGTTATTTTTACAGCTTCTTTTATTCATTATATTCATATTTTTATTTATTTTTTTAATTTTTTTTTTTTAACGTTTATTTTTGGGACAGAGAGAGAGCATGAATGGGGGAGGGGCAGAGAGAGAGGGAGACACAGAATCGGAAACAGGCTCCAGGCTCTGAGCCATCAGCCCAGAGCCTGACGCGGGGCTCGAACTCACAGACCGCGAGATCGTGACCTGGCTGAAGTCGGACGCTTAACCGACTGCACCACCCAGGCGCCCCATTATATTCATATTTTTAAATTGAAATCGTATTAATATATATTCCTATAAATTCATATGAAAATTAACTTCAAATTTATTAGTCAATAATTGTATAGAATATCTTCTATTTTTTCTTCCTTGTTATATCTCTTAACTATTATGACATTCTCTGTTTGTTTTCTTATATATGTTAATTTGTCAAAAGTAAACTTTAAATTATCAATTTTATTATACTTTCTACTATAGTTCTTTATTATATTTCTTAGTTTCTTCTTTTTAAAATTTTTTTTAATGTTTATTTTTGAGAGGGTGAGAGAGAGACAGAACATGAGCTGGGGTGAGTAGAGAGAGAAGGAGAGAGAGATACTCCCAAGCAGGACCCACACTGTCAGGGCTGAGCCCAACATGGGTCCTAAACTCACAAACTGTGATATCATGACCTGAGCCCAAATCAAGAGTTGACACTTAACCAACTGAGCCACTCAGGTACTCCCGCCAATCTTCTTTATCCACTGAACAGTCAATGGACATTTGGGCTCTTTCCATAATTTGACTTTTTGATAATGCTGCCATAAGCATGAGGGAGCACATGCTGCTTCCAATCAGTAATATTTGACAAAGCAGGAAAAAGTATCCAATAGATAAAAGACAGTCTCTTCAATAAATGGTGTTGGGAAAACTGGACAGCAATAAGCAGAAGAATGAAACTAGACCACTTTCTTACCCCATACACAAAAATAAACTTGAAATGGATTAAAGACCTAATTTGATACAGGAAACAATCAAAATCATAGAGAAGAACACAGGAAGCAACCTCTTTCACCTCAGACATGTAACTTCTTACTTGACATGTAGCTGGAGTCAAGGGAAACAAAAGCAAAATTAACTATTGATACTGTCAAGATAAAAACTTCTGCACAGAGAAGGAAACAATCAACAAAACTGAAAGGTAGTCTGTAGAATGGAAGAAGACATTTGAAAATGACATATCTTATAAAGACTTAGTACCTAAAATCTATGAATAATTTATCAAACTCAACACCCAAAAAACAATCCAGTTAGGAAATGGGCGTACAACATGAATAGACACTTTTCCAAAGAAGGCATCCAGATGGCTAACAGACACATGAAAAAATGTTCAATATCACTCATCATCAGGGAAATACAAATCAAAACCATGATGAGATACCACTTCACATGGGTCAGAGTGGCTAAAATTAAAAACACAGGAAACAACAGATGTTGGTGAGGATGAGGAGTAAGGGGAGCTCTCTTACACTGTTAGTAGGAATGCAAACTGGTACAGCCACTCTGGAAAACAGTGTAGAGTTCTTCAAAAAGTTAAAGATAAACTACTCTATGATCCAGAAATTGCACTACTAGTTATTTGCCCAAATGTTCTCTCAGTGTTCTCAAAGAATATGAAGAATATAAAATATAATTACTACTTCCTGGAATGTTTATGTTTTCTAAGCTACAAGCCTCTCATAATTTTAATGTGATATGAGAATTTGTAAATAGCACATTTCTAGGCTTAGAGTGATATAAAAACCTATATACATATATAATACTACTCGCTTCTGTGTGTCCCCAATTATGTACACATAGAATCTCAGTAAATTAAGGTCATTAATTATATCTTTCAAATTATGTATGTGAGTAATCTGTCCCATCATTTTGACTCATCATGTCCAAGAACTGAATTCTGTAACTAAAAAGGAATAGTGGACAGTGAGCATATATGCCACAAAAATATTATATATAATATATATTTAAATTTATATACAGTATATACTTTATGTGTATTAAATATATAAATATAATTTAATTCTTGCAGTATCATTAGATTACCTAAACCTAAAAAATTAAAGTACCTAAAACTGATTATTGATCTGTATGTTGCAGTCTACTTACATTCTCCAGATAAATATCCCATTTTATACAAATCAAAACTTTATATATATATATATATATATATATATATATATATATATATCAAAATTTTATATTTATATCAGGTCCCTATTCTGCTATATACAATTTTATGTTAAACAGATTCTTAATTATTTAATTGTATTTATTATGTATTTTTTTCATTTTGATAATTATCTTATTTCTTTTTCAAATTAGCCATGTTTTTAATGGTATTCTGTTTGTTCTTTTTTTAACTTCATAATTTTACTCATCTACACAATTTTTTAAAAACTAATTTTTCTGGTCACTTCGGATTTATTTATTGTAGGTTTTCTGTTTTTTTTTCACATTATGTTCACATACAATATGGGCTAATAGTTGATTGTTACATTTTCTGTGAATCATGAGCAAATAAGTTAAAGGGCATTTCTTTTCAGTGGGATTTGTATTTGCTTTTGCCAGAAGCCACAAGCTACTATCAACCAGAGACTGCATTGGAGAACTGGAATTTCCCACACTACATATGTAATATTAAACATCAGCATCAAACCTGTGTGACCTCAGGTCTATTTATCCTTTTTTTTTTTTTTTAGACTTGTTTCTCCACTCAGAGCCAAGGCCAAGCCACAGATTTTCTTATTCCTTCCAATTCCTTATAATGTATCCTATTAGTCAAGGTTCTCCAGAGAAACAGAACCAACAGGAGATTTTATATATGCATGACTTCATTTTAATGCTGCATAATATCCATGGTGAGATGTTGCATTGATTATCAATCTTTTTCCCTTCCTGCCATCTTTGATTCAGCACTATGTGTCTCATGAGGGCAGTTTGACTACTTCAGACAGCAATGAATCAAACATCCTTTAGAGTTTTATATTTTGGTTATTTCATTCCTGTAGACTTAAGTCTCTGGAGTAGATTTTTTGGGCATGAGCTATGCTTTATTGTTTGTTTTTCTTTTTATTTTAATAGAATTTCTAGACTGTCTTCTTCCCCACCCAAAAATGGTTGTAACAATTCATGTTTCTACCAGCAACAAAAAAGATGGTGTTCACTGGATCCTATATTGCTCACATCAGTCTGATTTGTGTTTGATATTTCATTTTTTCTTTGCCTTTCCATGATTTGTAATGAATTTGTTACTTTTGTTCTTTTTCATATGCTTGAAAAACTGACAGTCTGGACACTTTTCTCTTTGTTCTACTTGCATATTTTTAAGTAAATTTGTAAGAACTTTCCTTATAGTACTCTTTATTTTTCACTTCTCTTTTATGCTGCCAACTGCATTGTATCTGATGACCAATTATGGTACCTTTTGTTTCCATATGAGAACTTTACGTCTTTTATAACTCAAGGAATTAATGTATTCATCATTAGCATATTACTCTACTCTGGGTTTATATGTATTCTGATTGATACTGTTCTGAGTTATATTTTTCCAGCATGCATAACTTTTAGTCTATTTGAAATTTATTTCTTTTGTTGTCAAATTTGGTTTATACTTGTTTCTTGAGATCTTTATATTTTAAGTTCTTTTTTTTTGTTTTTAATTTTTTTTCAACGTTTATTTATTTATTTTTGGGACAGAGAGAGACAGAGCATGAACGGGGGAGGGGCAGAGAGAGAGGGAGACACAGAATCGGAAACAGGCTCCAGGCTCCGAGCCATCAGCCCAGGGCCTGACGCGGGGCTCGAACTCACGGACCGCGAGATCGTGACCTGGCTGAAGTCGGACGCTTAACCGACTGCGCCACCCAGGCGCCCCTTAAGTTCTTTTTTAAAGTTTATTTATTTATTTTGAAAGAGGCAGAAACAGCACGAATCGAACAGGGGCAGAAAGAGGGAGAGAGAGAATCCCAAGCAGGCTCTGTGCTGCACAGAGCCTGACATGGGGCTCGAACTCACAAAAGTGTGAGAGCATGAGCTGAACGGAAACCAAGAGTCGGACTCTTAGCCAACTGAGCTACCCAGGTGCCTCTATATTTTAAGTTCTAATAAATTAAGTTTAGTTTTATCCACATAATATTTATATAATATTTCTTTAGTGACAACAGCTGTTAAAATGTATGTCAAAACTATGTAGACTACCTGTGTTTTACTTCAGAATTTTGACTTGAGGCCTCTATTGTAAAATTCCTATGTCTCTTTTTCAGTGAAAATTATGCTTTGTTTTCCAAGTACACTTCAGTAAACCTTTCCTGATTTCAGTGACAGGAAGTTCAAGACATTGGATGTTACTAGTAAAGACAATAGAATTTAACAGACCCTTTACCTGAGTTTTGTCATTGCTTATAACTGTGTTATTGTTTTTGGTTTTGGTTTTTTGGTTTTTTTTTTTTTTTGAAGTTTATTTATTTTTGTGGGAGAAAGTGTAAATGGGAGAGGGGAAGAGAGTGGGGGGGACACAGAATCTAAAGCAGGCTCCAGGCTTTGAGCAGTCAGCACAGGGCCCGACTCGAGGCTCGAACTCACGAACCATGAGATCACGACCTGAGCTGATGTCAGAGGCTTAATCGACTGAGCCACCCAGGTGCCCCTTAACGGTTTCATTCCTGATGAATGATAAAAAGTATTATATCTTAACATACAATTAAGCTTCTAGCTATATATGTACTTAGACAAACAGATGATCAAAGAAAGGAAATAAAAATCACTACTATTTTAATGTCTCCTATGTGTGTATAGATTTTTAATGTAATCATATCATCTTTCTTCTTTCAATACTATGTCTTTAATTTTTTTAGATATAATTAAATCTCCACATGTAAATAAAATTACAATGTTCATATAATATTCAACCCTATGCTTGAGGAAACAATTTAACCAATAACTTTTATTATATATTTATGAGATTTTAAATTATTCTCTGTAACAAAGATGTAAATTCTTGTCCACATACTTAACACCTTGGGAGTAATCCTAAATTCTGATTCCACAGTCATTTTTAGATTGTTGATAGCATTGCTAAATTCTTTCTAAAAATAGTTGTACAATAGTACAACCTATGGTGGAAATAATGATATGTTGTTGTCTACTCTATTTGGAACACCAGATTGCATATGCTAATAATAGTTCTTAAAAACACATGCTATTAAAAGACAGCAAAAAGTAAATTCACATACATTCCTAGTTACATCTAATCCTTTTTTATTTCCTTTCCCCAACGAACAGAAAATTTCTTGATATTTCTGTATCTAAACTAACATCTATTGCATTGCCTGCCACAGACCATATGCTCAATATACTTCGAGTGAATAAAGGCTTAACATCTATGATTTTTGGTCCTTGCAAATTGGTCATAAACAATTATATCTTTCCTTTAATACTGAAACTGTATTGCATAGTTGAAAATACAATCTTGTTCTAAATTTCTCTTTGAAAAATACTCTCAGGGACCCTCAAAATTCTTACACAGTTTCACAGTGGTATATGAGAAATAGGATGGACTTCTTGTGTCATATAGAAATGGCTCCTGATAGCCTTTAAAAAAAACTGAATTATAATTAACTTACAATATTGTTAGTTTTAAGTGTGCCACATAATGATTTGACATTTTTTACATGACAAAGTAACGACTACAGCAGGTCTAGCTACTACCTGTTACCATGTAAAGTTATTGCAATGCTATTGACTATCTTGTCTATGCTGTGCATTGCATCCTCATGACTTATTCATGTTATAACTGGAGGCTTGTACCTCTTAATCGCCTTCACCCTGTTTCACTCATCCCCACACTCCTCTCCCCTCTGGCAATCGTCAGTTTGCTCTCTGTGTTTGAGCCTGTTTCTCTTTCACTTTGTGTTTTGACCTGTCTGATGATTACTGCAGGTTCAGGACCAGTTCACTGGCGTTTTCAAAGTAGCAGTCTGGTGTATACCTCTGATATTCGGCATTTTGAAGAAATGCCTCCATTAACCACTGCTGCTGAAGGCTGCTCTCATCAATCTCTTGCTTGTGGGGCTTAAAATATAGTACAATTGTCTGTTCATTTAGTGAAGCCATTGTGGTTCTCAAACATAAAGAAGGTCACTCTTTCCCAAGTCACACATGGTGAAGGTTGTCCCATATCAAAAACAACTTGGTTCCCAATCTTATTTATCTGTACTTCCAATTCACAGATCAGCACATATACCACAGAGACACGTTTTTTTCTCCCAACATGTCTATGAGTTATGCCAGGCCATTCTGTGACCAAATAATCACTCTTCAAAGTTCAGCTACCATGGTGAGGCGCTCAGATGACTCAATCCATTCTCACTTTTATGGCAAATTATTTATGGAAAATTATTTCCCAGATTATTTCTCAGAGACAATGTTGGCCTTCTTCTTTTAATCACCTTGGCCATTGTAAACTAATTCATCTAAATAGTTTATTTTTTGATAAAATTTAATTATCAAGAAATGGAATTGTGAAATTCTTGTACTTCTAGGAAAATGTGCACTATTACAGTTCTAAAACATCCAAATTCTTTGGTGAGGGTCACTGTGGTAGATACACTTACAGAGGTTACCCTGTATTATCAGAATGGCCTGGTATACGCTTCCTAGTGGAAATGGAAGAAGTTTCTTGTTTTGCAACAAGGGATATTCACATAGTTATTTCCAGGGAAAAGGGATACTTCTCTAAGATGAAGTGATGTTTCCATTTATATACAGGAAAAAACATACTGATTTTTAAGTAATTTTTAAAAAAGTGGTCCCCTCCAAAAGTTTCTTTTCCAGAAGTGCTTTTTTTCTTCTTTTAACCAGTGAATGAATGAATAAATGAATAAATCAAAACCAAACTATATTATACAGTAAGTTTAAAACTTACCTTTATTTTTAAATGTTTATTAATTTTGAGAGAGCACATACCTGCACATGAGAGGAAAGGGGCAGAAAGAGAGGAGGGGAGAGAGAATCCCAACCAGGCTCAGCCCTATCAGTGCAGAGCCCAATACAGCCCACAAGATCATGACCTGAGCTTAAATCAAAAGTCAGTTGCTTAACTGACTGAGCCACCCAGGTGCCCCTAAAACTTATCTTCAAAAGTTTTAAACAAAAACAAACTATATATATGTAGTATGTCATATCACAAAAGACACGCTGTATATTTGACAAAGGAGCTTATTTATTTTTTGGTTGGAAGGGGAAAAAAAAAAGTAAGGATCAAAATGACAGAGTAGCTCAGAGAATTATAATGAGTGGCTTTTAAGATCATTTCTACCTGTAGATGACCAACTTTATTACTTAAACATTCTGTGGGTCTGTGCCCACATTTCCTTTAAGCCTCCTTTTTGTCCTTCATGGGAGATGAAAATATTTCATAGTCACTCTATAAACAAGGAGCTCATCTGTTAATGTCAATGGAAAGTTTACTAATGTATAAGTTATATAGCCTACATCCACACATATGTCATATCATGTGACAAGGCACCATTTGTTATACAACCTTCCACGCTCAGACATATGTCGATTCACATAGCAGAATACAAATATATCAAAAATGAATTTTGTGAAAGGTTATTTTCTGAGACAAGTAAATTGTTCAATGACTTAAGTAAAATCGTAAAGTAGATGTGCTTACAGATTTTTTGCCTTTCATAGTGAACACTGGGATAGCTTAGTTACCATAAGTAATGGTTTTATACTATGTTAAATTAAATATTTTCCATTACTACATTTAAGTTTAAAAAAGTAGAAAGATAAAATAGATTTATAAATTCTCTAGCTAAATGACATAGTAAACAGTCAGAAAAATAATATATTTTCACATGTCTGAGAGAAAGCCTGTGTTCTATAGATGCCATGTTAGGATGATAAACTGAAAGTAGTATACTACTTGCATAAAAGTTTAAGAACACATTCCTGATATATTCATTTTATTCAGGTGGATATCGGAATGTAGCAAAATTGTTTTACTATGGAACTTGAAGAACATTAGTTTCCACCCTTAAAAAATAACAGCATTTCATGACAGTCTTTGAAATATGTACGCCTATTTTGGAGTTGAATAAATCAATAAAAGAAGTAATAAGGTGAAATTACATGCTGATTTTGGTAAAACAAGAAATTATCAAAATATTTAATTTTAAATTTCCTACAGAAAAATGCTACCTAAGAGTTCTAAATTAGTATAAGTACGTAACAAATGGTTTTAGGTCTTTATTAATTGTTTTCCTTCTTCTTTAATTTTTGTCCACTTCTTTAAACATCCATAAAAACTGTGAAACACTCTAAAGTAAATTTATGTAATTGAAATAATGTAATTGATTTTTACTTCCTGGTTTGTATTTTCCTGATGATAAGTGATGTTGAGTGTTTTTTCATGTGTCTGTTAGTCATATGTATATCTTCTTTTGGAAAAATGTCAATTCACATCTTCTTCCCATTTTTTAACTGGATTATTTGGGGTTTTTTTTTTTGTTTTTTTTTTTTTGGTGTTTAGTTCTATAAGTTCTTTACATATTTTAGATACAAACACTTTATCAGATACGTCATTTGCAAATATCTTCTCCCATCTCACAGGTTGCCTTTTGGTTTTGTTGATTGTTTCCTTCACTGTGCAGAAGCTCTTTATTTTGATGAGGTCCCAAGAGTTTATTTTTGTTTTTGTTTCCCTTGCCTAAGGAGACATATCTAGTAAGAAGTTACTATAGCTGATATCAAAGAAGTTACTGCCTGTGTTCTCTAGGAGTTTAATGGTTTCTTGTCTCACATTGAGGTCTTTAATCCACTTTGAATTTATTTATTTGGTGTAAGAAAGTGGTGCAGTTTCATCGTTTGGCATGTTGCTGTCCAGTTGTCCCAACACCATTTGTTGAAGATATTATCTTTTTCCCATTGGATATTCTTTCCTGCTTTACCAAAGATTAATTGCCCATGGAGTTGTGGGTTCATTTTGGGGTTTTCTATTCTGTTCCATTGATTTATGTGTCTTTGTGTGACTATCATACTGTCTTGATCACTACAGCTTTATAATATAACTTGAATTCTGGAATTGTGATGCCTCCAGCTTTGCTTTTCTTTTTCAAAGTTGATTTAGCTCTTCAGGGTCTTTTATGGTTCCATACAAATTTTAGGACTGTTCTAGCTCTGTGAAAAATATTGGTGGTATTTTGATAGGGATTGCATTCAATGTTGATAGAGCTAGAGAGTATTATGCTATGCAAAATAAGTTAGAGAAAGACAAATACGATTAGTTAGAGAAAGACAAATATGATTTCACTCATGTGGAATTTGAGAAACAAAACAAATGAACATGGTGGAGGAAAAAAAATAGAGAGAGAGGGAAACCAAGAAACAGACTCTTAACAAACTGATGGCTATTGGAGGGCAAGTGGGTGGGGAGATGGGTTAAATAGGTGATGAGGATTAAGGAGGGCACTTGTGATGAGCACTGGATGATGTATGTAAGTGATGAATCAATAAACTCTACACCTGAAACTATTATTATACTGTATCTTAACTAACTGGAATTTACATAAAAACTTGAAAAAGAAATAAAAATAATGTAATCGATTAAATGCCGTAAGTAAAATATGGAAAGTAAAATTAAGTAAGCAAAGCAAAATATATATAACAATAACCCTTATCTAATAAGGAAATGCTTGTAGTTTAATGAATTATTCATTTTGAATAACTTGCTATAATACTAGTCACAGTAAGTTTTACATTTAAAATTTTCAGATTTAATATATTTTCCAAATATGTGTAACACTCTCATTTTGTTTTTTTTAATTTCAAAATATATGTGTATATATATGTATATATATATTTTTATTTTTCTTTGGAGAACACTATCTTGATAAGTATCACTCTGTTATGCATAAATATATATACATTTACTAGAGACTCTTAAGAAATATTCATATTTCAGAATAATAGGAATTATTTGAGCTTGATTCAGTTAGTTATGGTAATAAAGAAAAAAAAGGGAAATAGGCTATAATTTAATAGTCACTCACTATTTGAATGGGTATGTTTTCTTTAATTGTTTAATGGATCAAATAATTTAGTTTATATTTGGGTAGTTTTTGCTTTGTTTTGTTTTTCATTTTCAATTTTATAAGTCACAAATTGTCTCAAAAAAGCCAAAGATATTAAATGGTATTTCAGATGTCTCCTAGATCATATATATTCCAATTACTTATACAAGGTATTTGACACTTGACCATATATTAACTCCTATATCACTTGAAAAAGTTATACTCTTACATGTGAATTTCATCACTTTCCCACTCTCTTACCTATAAGCTTACTCTTCTCACTTTGCTTGTCATAGATGGAATGACATCAAATTAATTATAATTCTATCATCTTCTATCTCTTTTTAGATCAAAGTTCATTAATTACTGCATAAATGTACTAATCACTGCAAGATCAATATATATATATATTTATGAATAATTAGTATGTTCTATACTTGTCAAACAGATAGATAGATAGATAGATAGAGATACATGTATATACCAATATATACGTCTCCAAATCTCCATTCCACATATTCAGCTGGAAAGCAAATTGATGTGATTGTCTCCTAATGAGACACCCTAACAGGCATTTACTTAAAGTCTTTGTGATCATTTTAGCTTATATCGTATGTATCCCTCACAGTCAGATCTCCAATTTCTGAACCAGTGTAGTATGTGGTATCATTTTCTCAGCATGCATTGCTATTTTTTTCTTTTTCTAACTCTCAACAAATCATATTATAGATATTACTTCTACTACAATAAATTATTTTCAGTACCTCCCACTCCCACCCTCAATCCATTAATTGTCTCATTGTCCAATTAAAGTAACTTGTGTTCTTTACAGAAGAGTAACTGGTCTTGATATATAAAAAGCTGACAAGACTGTAATATTTAATTGCTTTTTGGGAAGTAATATTTATAAATGTGTGAACTTATATGAAATTGTATAAGGAGATCAAGCTAAAAGTACTCCTATATATAATATTTGCAAAGTTGTGATGATACAAAATTTTATAGAAACACACACACACAGACATACAATCAACTAAAATAACAGAGTAAGATAGCAGCTTACACAGATAAGGAAAAGGAAAACTGAGCATAAAGTTTACCCAAAATATTTGTGATGTATGCTACTATATTATCCAAATTATTTGTTGCAAGTATTGAATATTCATCAGTCTAAATTATACATCTCCTTTACTCAAGATCTGGTGGACTTCTAGGTTACTAGTTCTTTGTTGTACATTTTAAATGATAAAAGGATGTTTAAATATTCATATTTAGAAATATTTAATATTTATATTTAGAAATACAGTATTGTTTTGTATAAGATAATGTAAACATGTTAGATGGCAAAATGATTTACTTTATTAAGGTGGTTTTGTAAAACTTTATAAAAAGACAAATATGTGTAATGTCAATTTTTAAATTAATACAATGATTTGGGCATTATAGACCTTTGCACACATGCAAATCTATAGAGTATAGATACCTCTCTATTTGTATGGATGGATACAGTATGGATACAGTAAATAGTATATAGTCTAGATAGTTCAAAAACAGTACGATTTATTTTAAAATAAGAAGAGTTATACCAGTAGTGATACATGAAATGCAGACCACATGAAGGCTCAAGCCTATTCCAAGGTGAATATCCTTAAGAGAGTTCTGTATGGATTTTATCCAGGAGACAAATCTTATAGATACCCAAAATAATTTTAATGTAGTAATGAATTAGTCTTTAACTGAGATTCTGTACCTTGAGACAAAGTCTTAATTGACATGGAGCTTGAGGAATGGTTCAAGTAGAGGACTGGCAGTGTCAGAAAAAGGAGGTATCTGATCCTGTACCTCAGGTCATAGCTAAGGGTGGGTTTCCTCAGCATTTCGAATCTTGATAGACATTGTCTCTCAAATTACAATAAAATGAATGTAGTTGTCCATGGCTTATTCAAATACATCTGGAATAACTAGAAGACAATACAGCAGGTTGAATTTGTTTTTGTGGTATATATTTGAGACCTCATGTATATAGTCATAGAGCTAGGCTTCCAACTAACAACCAGGGGAAATCTGGAGGGAACTTATTTTTACTTTGCCTCCCATTGCTTCCTAATGTATTTTGGTCATGATTTCATCTGCATGACTCCACTCACTGTCTAGGAGAACTCCTCAATGAGTTCCTAATCATGGGCACATTGAACTCATTAGATTCCTTGACCATAGTCATTTCTCAGTAATGTCTATTAGAAACTTTCTTCCTCTTCGTATTGTCTACTTTGGCTTTTGAAAAACACAATTCACACTAGGTCCCCACCCTTAAAACACTGATGCCTTGGTCCTCTCATCTATAGGAGAGATTCATCACACAATCTGAATCTTTATCCTATAGTATTCTTTTCTAAATCTAGTAAAATTGATCTAACGTGAATGACCCACAAGTGTCAGAAAGTCATTATATCACACCCTATGCTCACTAGCAGTGACAATAGAGCTCCTTTAAGTCTCTATTTTCCATCAGAAGGAATGTCAACATCATCACAAGTCAAAGAAGCCTAAAGCTGGGAGTCACCCTATATACTTCTCACTCTTAGTCCACCTATTTCACCATAGTCCCATGTGTCTGTACATGAGCTTTCCTAACATTTTTCAACACTCATCTCTGACTTACATTTCATTCTCACATGGATTTTTATAGTAGCTTCCTAATTCCCCTGGCCTAGAGAAATCAATTCCTTACCCCATTATACCCCAAACATACTTCCAATATATATTACATATCCTTAAATACACTGAATACGTACATTCACTCATCACCATAAGTATTGCATTTATCTTAATAAACAATGTCGTGCATAATATATCAAAACTGTTCAATGTTTGATAATTAAATCTAAATACATTGAATACTTTAATGCTACATCTAGATGTCTAGACCCAGATATATTTATTTCTGTATGTGGCAGCCATGAAAAAAATGCCTTTCAATCTCTGTCTGCAGAGGGTAGTTGACTGATGGCTCCAGCTGCTACACTCTCTTAATTTATCACTGTGTTCACACTGAGACCACCCTTCCCACAAAATTCAGCCAAAGACTAAGCATGGCAAAGATATTAAGTTAGTCCTGTTCCTGGGAGTCAGGGGACTCAAACGAGATGTGACTTTTACTAAACTCTCTTAGACCTGTTTTGCTTTCTAAGATGATTTCACTCAATCTTCCTTCCTTACCTATGGCCTACAGCTGGGATCAACATCAAAGTCTAATGCCTCTCCCCACCTTTCCTGTTTCCTTCCCTTTTTCTTGATAAGCATTGCTCTTAATAAAGCCCCTGCATGGCTAATTAATTCCAAGTGTCCACCTCTTAGAAGATCAGGACTAACACAAATGGTACTAGAACTGTTCTATGAATACAGCAGATAAGATGAGGAATTTGGAACTGGCTCATACACCATGCATCCAAAGTAGGGTACATTCAGTAAGTAGGATACAGATTGTCCTAGAAAAAGATAGTGGCTTAGCTGCTAAATATTTCACTGACAGTTACCTTGGAATGTGTTCCAGGGGTAAGGAATGCTGCAGCAGAAGGGATGATTCAAGCATTCAAAGAATATGGAGGAGCAGAGAGTGGATAGGAGGACAGTGTCCATAAAGACAACAGAACTGACTGCTTACTAAGTTGTATGAATGCTATCAGAGGGATATTAAAAGACTGATGACTATTAAGAAGCATTAATAGCTAAGTTTGAGAGGCATAGGGTCTTAAATGAGGCCATCATATCTTGAAGTATAATAACAGACTAAAGGTGAGCAACTAATGGTCACAGTTGGAGACCTCCACAGACATTTATATGCTCAGTCTGTTATGTGAAGCTCAGGGCCTCCTGGGAAAAACCTGGGATCCTGAAACACGGGGCAGACTTCTGTGCATGGAAACACTTGGGTATGTTGACTCAAAGTCCCCTACTGGACTCTCTGGGCTTACAAAGGTTGCCTACCCTTCCCTAATAAAAGCTAGAACTTCTGTTATGTGAGAAGATGCTGCTCCACAAGGCTAAAGTTTTTTATTTTAGTTCCCCCTCTCATGAGCTACCTTTATATTCTTTCCTGACTGCCAGAACAATGATGGCTATAAATCCCAGAAAAAAACCTGCCTGGGAACACACTGAATCTAACATAAGAAAGAGACCATAAACCAAAAAAGTTACAAGAAATAGGTATCATGTATGGATTAGAGCCAGGGAAGTGTTTCTAGGATTGAATCTTGAGGGTTATTGATCAAGGGGATCAAAATGTAAATGTATGCAGGCAACTACTTATTGAATTGGGGACTGTTTCTCAGGATATAGGACCTATCCCAGAAGGTACCTCAAGGGATTGGAAGAAAAGTACCTACTGCAGTTGGAAATCTGGGAGAAGCAATGGAGAACAATAAGGGAGGCTAAAGGGTCGAGTTGCCCTAGGGAACAGGATAGAAGAGGGAAGAAGGAGGTTAAGGGAAGTGGACATGCTGGAATGGATAATTATTAAGGTCAGAATACCCAGCAGAGATTTATACTCCATAGAAGAGTCCAGAAGACTCACCATTTACCAATAGCATGAAGTGAGAAGGACACCATCAACACTACGAAGTTCTCCTCTACAGACAGGGCTGGTATAGAAGATGCAACTGCAGACCTTAATGATGGGTCTCAAAAGTCACAGAAGTCAGGTGTCAGGAGGTTGCAATTACTGTTATGGATGGCAAGGGCAAAGGGGATAATAAAGTGCCTAACTGACAAAGACTTATGAAGATGGTTAAGTGTGTGGCCTTCCCAGGGGAAAATAGAGAAACAGAGCCCAAAGGTGCTACTTAATTTGTCACCAAGTGGCCTCTTGGTCTCCTTGAGCAATGGTGCATGCAACATCCACAGCTCAATACCGATCTTTGTTCTGACAGGTTGAATATTCACAAGCAGAATAGTTACATCTGTCTTGGTAGATGAAAGCTCTTATTGCTGGGCTTAAGTCTTGGCCATCATGGCTGCTTAGCTCATGTGTCAATAGTGTTGTTTTAGTGTAACTTAGGACAGTTGGATTTTTTTTAATTCATGAATTTGTATTGATATTTCAAATTCATATTTTGTATTACAGAATGCTTACAAAATTTCCTTAATTTTAAATTTGTATGTTTTTGTTCTCTTGTACTGAAAATCTAACCTTAGCTTGCATATATATATATATATATATATAATTTCAATGTAATAATAACAGTGTTACCTTAAAGATAGGAAAGAATAAAGATTAAGATTTATTTGCAGTTTTGTTTATAAAATATATTCAGCTAGAATAAACTAACAAAAACAGTGTTCTGAAGACACTAAAAATAATTCCTTCTCCACTATGGTTATCTAAACAAGTTGAAATGTGGTTAGATTTATTTTTTTTAATTTTCTCTAAGTTTTTAGAAATTGCCTCTTTTCTTGTTGATTTAATTCTGAATAGGTTCATAAACTACACTGTCACTATGATTCCTTATCAGAAAATATTCACATCTATTAACTCTTAATAAAATATTGATTGAATTGGAAGCATACTTTGCAAAAAGTATGAAAGTCATACATACACCTCAAAACCATGGGAGTATATAACCATATAACTACCACCCAGGGTAAAAGTAGGAAAATACAATATTAGAAATATTTCCAGGGGCGCCTGGGTGACTCAGTCGGTTAAGCGTCCGGCTTCGGCTCAGGTCATGATCTCATGGTTCATCAGTTCGAGCCCTGCGTCAGGCTCTGTGCTGACAGCTCAGAGCCTGGAGCCTGCTTTGGACTCTGTGTCTCCCTCTCTCTCCGCCCCTCCCCCTCTCGCACTCTGTCTCTCTCTCTCAGAAATAAATAAATTAAAAAAAAATATTTCCAGAAATTTCCTAGTGCTCCTCCCAAATATCCCTGCCTCTTCTCAAAGTTTCTCACTATTACTACTTCTAACATCACAGAACCGTAATTATTTTTTACCTATTTTTGATATTTTATAATGAGAATCTTTATTGTAATGTTGTAATGAAATCTTTGAACACATAGCATGACCATCATGACAGTGTTTTTTTTTTTTCCTTTGTTGCATAGCATTGTATTTTACAAATATCTCATTACTCCTATATCCATTCTATTGTTGATGGGTTGTATTCATTTTTTTTTGGATGTTTTTTTTGATGTTTTTCAAATATTTTTTGCTGCAAATATGCATGCATATCATCAAAATTAGTAGATAAATATTAACATATTACCAAAAATAGATATTAATTTATTATGTCCCTAGCAAGTTCTGAGGATTGTTATTTCTTCACTTTCTTGACAACACTTGATATTGCCAGTCTATTTTCAATTGTAGTGTTTCTGCTTTACTTATAGTGTTATCTCATTGGGGTTTTAATTTATATATTCCTGGTGACCTAACATAATGGAGAATGTTTTCATATGCTCACTAACAGCTTGTATATTGTCTCTTTTGAAATGCCTATCTAAGTGTTTTCTCTGCTGAGGTTTCTGCCTTTTCTAATTAATTTATAAGTATTCTTTATACCTTCCAGATATGAGACATTCATGGTCTACAAGTGCTACAAATACCTTCTGTATTCCATGATATTGAAAGAACACAATGAATGGAAGTGCAGAAACATATTTCCATAGACGTGGGCATTTGATTAATGTCAAAGAACAGTGGGAAAAAGTCTTAATTTCAATATACAGTGCTGAGTCCTTTGAATTCTATAAAGAAAAAAAAAGTTCAATTTCATCCTTGTATCACCCCACAAACAAAAATCAAATTCAGGCATAAAAAGTAAAACAAGAACACTTGTAGAAGATAATGCAGAAAAATATTTGCATAATTTTGGAATAAGGATAGCTTATTTAAACAAGATAAAGAGGGGTGCCGGGGTGGCTCAGTCTGTTAAAGCATCTGACTTTGGCTCAGGTCATGATCTCATGGTTTGTGGATTCAAGTCCTGCATCTGAAAGCTCAGAGCCTAGAGTTGCTTGGAGTCTGTGTTTCCCTCACTCTCTCTGCCCCTCCCCTGCTTGCACTCTCTCTCTCAAAAGTAAATAAATGTTAATTTTTTTTAAAAAAATAGATAAAGAAGACACTATCATAATAGAAATATTGATACATGGACTACATTAAAATCAAGAAAGCTAGTCACCATTTAAGTGAGTAAAAAGTTATAAATTGACAAGATTCAAATTCAATAGTATATTCAATAAGTATATTTTATTTCTACTGAAAATGTCTTTTCCCCTCAAAAATATGCTTCTTTTAATTTCATTGTTCATGATTCTACTCTCATCTCACTTATTATATAAAATATTCATTTTATCACGTCTTGAAATTTCTTGATTTTTTACATTCTTTGGGGGGATGATCCCTGTGTTCATTTATTTTTTTCAAAGACCTTTAAAGTGGTGCAAACTCTGTGATAGCTGTAATTTTTGTTTATAATCATATTTTAAGCAAGATTTTTTGTATGTCTACATTATGGAAAAAAAATGTAATAAAACTATTGATTTCCTGTGTGCTACCAAGATCGTCAAATTCCCCTGGTTCTAAACTTTGCAAAAAAGTTTATCTTCTGCTTTGGAAAGGCACATTTGAACTTTAAACTCTTGTGGCAAGCAGATGGGGGTTTTCTTCCATAAGAGGAGAATCCTCTCACCAAAGTGAAGCCCCATCATAGAAAGTAGAACAGTTTACTAGGGCTGCCATAACAAAGTACACAGTTTGGGTGGTTTAAACCAATCTCGCAGTTCTGGAGCCTAGAAATCTGTTATCAAGGTATTGACAGGGTTGGTTTATTTTGAAATCTGTCTCCTTGACTTGTAGATGACTATCTTTGTGTTCACATGACATTCTTTTTTTATGTTCGTGTCCAAATGTACTCATCTTATAAGGACATCAGCCATATTGGATTGGGGACTACCCTATCAACTTCATTTTAACTTAGTTACAACACTAAAGCCTCTATCTCCAAATATGGTCAAATTTTGAGGTATTAGGGGTCAGACTTTTAACATATGGGTACAAAACTAGACCCAAGATAGATGGGATGTTTCATTAATTTGAACATCCCTTTTATTGAGGTAGCATTTCCAGAGTCCCATATACATCAGAGTCTGACTGCCTGTCCTTGCTTTACACAAACCCAATACCCCATATCTCCATTTGTGACATAACATTAAAATAATAGCCTTAGCTCTTAGGATATATATTCCTTTCTTAAAAGCCTCACCTTGCTAGATAACTGCTCTGGTTCAAGACAGTTTTTCACTTATGCTCATGGGATTTTTCACTTTACTTCTCTTGAGAAAATTCCATACATTATGTAGCAATTTTGTACTTTCGCTTGATACGATGCATATATTCAGCTCAGTCTAATGTATTGGTAGAGACCAAAGTGAGCACATTACTGTTGGAAACAATTTGGAAATAGATGTCAGTATTGTTGACAGTATATTAAATGAAAATGCTATTTCCAAAATATTACATTTAATTTAAGATTGAATGGCCTGTCTATCCATCTATCAATGTATCGTCTACTTACATGTTTACATAGGTAGAGAAGAAGAGAGCTTTTTAAAGGGATAGAAAGGAACTTTTATAACCTAAGATTTAATTATGGCTAAATCTGAGAAGCTGATGGTGGGATACAAAATATCCTTTTCTCTGAATGACTCCATTGAGTACATTTTAATTTTTCATAATGAACTTCTGCATTCTGAGTATACTTACTCTCGACTTTTGCTTCTAAAATAAACTTGAATTATTCTGACAGAATATGCAACTTGCTACAAAAATGTCCATAATCCTAGTAATTCTATGTGCATACTATAAGAGAATAAGTATCGAAAATTGTATAAAAAAATTCATTCCAGCTGTAAAATATTTGAAAAATCCAAATATTTGACAAAATAGGTTATATATATATGTGTGTGTGTGTGTATATATATATGTATATACATATATATGTTTTAATGCTATATAATTATTAAAATATTATTTGGAATTTGTAATAATGGTTATATAATATATACAAATTAGGCTGCTATAATGTATACGAATAATTATGTGTTTGTACATGCATGCATATATGTCTGTACACACACAACAGTTATGTACAAAAATGTAGAGGATGATACATCGAAAGCTTACACATTACTTTTGGTCATAATGTAATTGTATTTGTTTTTTGTTGGCTCTTTAAATTTTCTAAAGTTTTTTTATAATAAATTTCAGTAGAAAAGCTGATATGCCTCAATTTGATGAGATTTTCAACTTCTTTAAAATAAGATTACACATGTATTTATAAACTAAATGCAATAGTTTCTCCTAACTATTAAGCAGATAAGTTATTAATAGGTGTATAGTTTTGGCAGCATGTCCATGAAAAAAAATCTATTAAATTTCTGTTTTGCACAAATTTTAGAACCATTTATTTATTTTTTTTTAAATTTTTTTTTCAACGTTTTATTTATTTTTGGGACAGAGAGAGACAGAGCACGAACGGGGGAGGGGCAGAGAGAGAGGGAGACACAGAATAGGAAACAGGCTCCAGGCTCCGAGCCATCAGCCCAGAGCCCGACGCGGGGCTCGAACTCACGGACCGCGAGATCGTGACCTGGCTGAAGTCGGACGCTTAACCGACTGCGCCACCCAGGCGCCCCTAGAACCATTTATTTAAACAGCACTGACTGTACTATAGAAACAGAAGTAATCAGGCAAGGCAGAGGTGTACAAAACATTGGGCCTCTCAAACAGAATAGCTACCAAGGCTAGTGGAATTTTTTCCTATTGGCAAAAACTCTTTTACTATTTAGGATTTTAAACAGTGATTATAGGACATCAGAATAGCCATTGATGGAACATATGTTTTATGTATTGCATTTTAAAATCATTGGTCAAAGTACATTTGAGCAGATGTGAAGGAAGAAGGAGAAGCAGGAGGAGAAGGAGAGGGAGATGGAGAAGGAGAGGAGGAGGAAGAAGAAGAAGAGGAGCAGGAGGAGGAGGAGGAGCAGGAGGAAGAGGAACAGGGAGAGGAGAAGGAAAAAGAAGGGAGTCATGAAGCAGAGAAAAAAATGTGATAACTTGCTGCTGGGGCTTTGTCTCCTTCCTGAAGTTTGTAGCCTGCTTTCTCCTGCTGTATCACTCAACAGAGAAGCCACTTCCTGAATATATTTAACAACATTCTAAAATAATTCTTTTCTAGAAATCCAAATGCTCCTGACAGCAAGAGGTAACCAAATAAATTCAGTCAGCTAAGATTAAATTTTAGATCTTCACGGGATAGTATGACATATTATTTTTAAAAAATCCTTTGTACAGTGTTGATAGTCAGCCAAAAAGCAAAACTACATCCATATTGGTTTTTAAAATATTGAAATACTTCCTTTCTTTGGGTAAAGAGGTACTGCCTCCAGTTCCCAAATCCATACATCTTTGCATGCCATCATTACACTGAGTCTTGGCCATTCCCCTGGTATCTTCAGTACCACTCCATAGTTCAGCAAACAAATTGTTAATGCTGAGTAGAGAAAGCTCCCCCTGGCCTATACTCCAACACCATGATAAATGTCTATTCTCATTTATTAATGACTACATGGTACTGGTTGATTTGAATTCCAGCCCTTATATGTAAGTTTAAAATATGCTATGCATATTTTAGGGTTACTTCTTCAAACATTGCTTCTTTAAAAAATTAAAATCTGGGGGTGACTTTGTGTATCTCCAAATTCTATCTACAGTAAGTACCAGAGGTTTTCACTTGTGACCCTTCCCTTTGTATTAGTTCTCCCTTTGTAGTGAGCCCATGTACAAACACAGTCTCATTCAACTGTCTGAAATAAATATGTAGCAATTTCAAAGCTTCCATAACTTACTTGGAGCAAAAGAATTTAGCCTGGAAGTAGAGCAGTTTGGCCACTGGAGTTTTCAAAATATGTTCCACTGTTAATTGATGAACAGCTGAGGTAGGCGGAGGGTAGGCACAACTACAAAGAATTCTAACAGGTAGGAACACTTGGGCTTTCCTCTCTGTATTTCCAGCCACTTTTCTGCCAGAGAACATCTAGCTTGGGTGCTTGTCAACCAGAAATCTAATAGTGCCTGAGAAGTCTCCACCCTAATCTTTACTCACCAGTCTGGAGCCTGAATCTTTTTTTTTTTTTTTTTTTTTTTTTAACGTTTATTTATTTTTGAGACAGAGAGAGACAGAGCATGAATGGGGGAGGGTCAGAGAGAGAGGGAGACACAGAATCCGAAGCAGGCTCCGGGCTCTGAGGCTCTGAGCTGTCAGCACAGAGCCCGATGAGGGGCTCGAACCCACAAACCGTAAGATCATGACCTGAGCTGAAGTCAGACGCTCAACCGCTCAACCGACTGAGCCACCCAGGCGCCCCCTGGAGCCTGAATCTTATCTCATACTGCTAGCACGGCTTCCATTTTCTTTGACAATCATTCATGCTTAATGATGCCCTCTCCTTAAAAAATGTTTGAGATAGGAAAATACCATGATTTTGAAGGTGAAAATTATTGACATTTATGAACTGTGATTTGGCTAACCCAGTTAGCCAAATTAAAGAGAAAGAGTGAAGATGGTTTTGTATATTGTTAATTTAGGCTTTCACATATCTGAAAAATGTTAATCATGATAGAGATGGCAAGAATGACATTCTCATTATATGTGTTTTGAATGAATGAATGGGTTAATAAAATAATGGATATCTGTACACATGTTAAATGCTAGAAGTTAATGCTAAAAGTGCTATCACTACATAATACATAATCGAAAACTGTACGAAGTATACACTCATTGTACATTCCAGGGTTCTCTTTTCTATAAGAATGTATCTTTTCCAAAGATCCAAGGGAGAAAAATGTTTCAGCTTAAAAACTGTGAGGAACATCCTATTCTGATTTTTATCAAACTATTGAGATAAACTCTAATGTGAAATTTGCCTTGCATAAATTATTTATTGGTTTCATATACCTGTAACTCCTCATGAAAGGAAACATTGAAAACAAAATTATCAATAGGTAGGAAAGAATTATGTGGAAAATATGGAAATCCAAGGAAATTTTATGATGTCATTGCAGAAAATATCTGATGTCACTCAAATATATTCCCATTACTGTAGCCTTTCTTTTTTTGTATTAAAACTCTCTTGATAACATCTTGTTAATCTGGAGCTAGAGATAAATATACATATACTCTGGACATTGGGAGATAAATAGTTTGCTAAAGAGAAGATTAGATGCTTCCAGTCATGTGACTAAGCACAGTATTGCCATAGTGTAATATAACCAACACCTGACCTGCCATTACTCTGTATAAAATTTTTAAGGTACTTATACACAGAGGAAACAAAATAGGAAAGCCTTCACTCTCCCAAAATATTTATTAATAACTAAGAATCCATTTTAAATGCTGGCATAGAGGGGCACCTGGGTGGCTCATTCGGTTAAACCTCTGACTCTTGGTTTCAGCTCAGGTCATGATCTCACAATTGATGGGTTCTGTGCTGAGTGTGGAGTCTGCTTGGGATTCTCTCTCTCGCTACCTCTCTTTCTGCCCCTCCTCTGCTCATGCTGTCTCTATCTCTCTCAAAAATTAATAAACTTGAAATAAATAAAATGCTGTTGTAGAAAATTTGATTAATCCAATCAGGAGGAGACATTTTAGACTAAGTAATGATGTGTCATGAGTAAGAAAAAAAGAAACCCAAAAGAGTTACTACCTCTCCATTTGCCCACCTGACTCTTTCACCTGCATTTGTCAGACACCAAAAGGCTATATTTTTTCACTCAGATTCTTCAGGAAATTTTACCTCTAAATATTTATCAATGATGATAATAATTAAAGAATCTATGTATTTATAAGTTTAAAAAAAGGTACTTTCCCACACACAAAACAAAGAAGGAATTGGTAAACATCTTTTTAAAAAAATAACATTTATTTATTTGTGAGAAAGAGAGCACATGAGTGGGGCACAGAGAAAGAAGCACAGAGAGGGGTGAGGGGCAGAGAGAGAGGGATACAGAGGATCTGAAGTGGGCTCTATGCCAACAACAGACAGCCCACTATGGGGCTCAAGTTCATGAACCATGAGATCATGACCTGAGCCAATGTCAGAAACGTAAATGACTGAGCCACCCAGGCGACTCTGATAAGCATCTTATACTTTGAATGGCATTGCTTCAGACTGGAATACAGCCATTTTCTCATATAAAGTTACTTTAATCTCTTTTAGTATTTATGCGGACTTTTATTTTTATTTTTTCTATGGTTTTGGGGTCATTTTTATGTCAAATTGATGGACATGTAATACGTGAACATGGTTTACCAATTGTGTGTGTGTGTGTGTGTGTGTGTGTGCTGTCCATTTTATATAATAAAATTATATTATTATATTATATATATTTTACATATATAATATAATATATATATTTTATATTTATATGAAAATAAATTTTATTATTTTTCTAATTAGCTTATATAGTTTTTGAGAATGGTAAATGAGCTATACTTTGTTAGTCAACAAATAATTCAGTGTAGGAAACACTATAGATATCAAGTATCTTTGAACAACTTCATGGCTGAATTTAGGCAGGATGAGATCTGCCAACAGGTAACATTATTATAACCACTGTACTAGAGTCAGGAATAGGACACCAGATCCTTGGACAGCTGTGTCTTAAAAAGAGAACAGCAGAACCATGCCTTAGAGATGCTGGGGGGGGGGGGGGGGGAGGTTAACATAACAGACACTTATTAATCTTTTTCTTATATGACCTTTCTATGCCATTTGATAGTGCTTACTTCACTTCTTAAGAATCTTTCCTTCCCGGGGCATCTGCATGGCTCAGTCGTTGAAGCATCGGACATCGGCTTAGGTCATGATCTCATGGTTCGTGAGTTTGAGCTGTTCTGTTGACAGCTCAGAACCTGGAGCCTGCTTCAGAATCTGTACCTCCTTCTCTCTCTGCCCCTCCCCTGCTCATACTCTTTCTCTCTCTCTCTCAAAAATAAATAAATATCAAAAAAAATTTAAAAAAAATCTTTCCTTACTTGGGTTCCCTAATTCACTATTTTGTATTATTTTCTGCCAACTCTTCATCTTGGGTGAGTGTCTTCTTACCTAATGTGATTACACATGACTGGTAGACAGAGGACAAAGAGCCATTATTTCCCAGTTCATTGCTTACATATACTTCCACATCATCAAACACTGATACAAAGGAAACAAAAATCCACAACAAAAAAATCAGGTTGTTTTTGTGCTAGAATAGAATAAGTACTTAAAATATTTAGAACTTCTTAATGGAATTCCCAAGACCATAAAAATGAGATTGAAATATATGGAGTTATCGGCAATGTGTGTAATAGAAGTGTAAGCAATACAAGGAATATTTTGTTTTTCAGATTACTAATGTAACTTTTCCCAGAGTGCTCCAGTGAGAATTCTTTGGGATCTAGGAAGCTGAATCAATGTATCTTAAAGCAAGAATTTACATTCTGATATACTGATAGTGGTTTCAGGAATGACAGTGCTGGGAGGAAGTTTTAGGCCAAATCTGAGCTTGGGCAAGAAGGGTTGTAATGAACCCAGCTTCCATTCTTTGCCTGATGGTTTCAGTTTCTGTTGATAGTCTCTTACCTGGGAAGTAATTTATAACACCCCTCACCCATCAGCATCCAATCAATTATAAGTGGGTGTTGGCTTAAACATACCCTCAGCCTCCTCACACCGCAGGGGATCACTGAGTTGTGTATTTTATTGTGGCTCTCTGATTTTCCTCAACAGGATTAAACTACAGTCTACAAAATAGTATTTGTGGTAACAGGGCAGAACTTTTATAAACTATTTCTCTTGATGTCTCTTCCCCTTTCCTAAGGTCAAGTTTCCTTCATCAATAATTGAATTAGGTGCAAAGCCTTGCCCCAGGGTCTGCTTTTGAAGTAGTCTCAAACTAAAGGTAAACCTTCCAATGGAGGTGAGGTAGGAGATCTAGCATGTGTTGGTGATATTTCTGCCAGTCTAGCCTTTCCTTCTAAGAGAGACCTGAGAACTAGTAAAAGTAATAATTATTTCACCCACAATCTAATAGAGCTAAATCTTATTTTCCAAATAAGAGGTATTTAATAGAATTTATTAGATATATTTAAATATTGAATAATTTGTAAGGGATTTTTTTTAAGAAAGGATCTGTGATTTCTTCTACGTATCTCCCTCTTTTGTTAATAGTTTCAGAGGATAAAATATGTCCTCCATAATGTTTTTCAGTAATTCTAACAAGACAATATACTAGGTAGCCAGGCCATGTAATGTTCATTAAAAGGAACATTATATTATATACAGAATTATCTAGCTCACGATTTTTGTCATCAGATCTTACTGAATTTTAACCTCACACATTCGTGTGAATAGACTTATATTTGGATGCATGTTTTAGAATTTGTTTCAGAATTTTGGAGTCATACTTGAGAGATATAAAGAAAATACACTTTCATTTCTGGTTACTTATACTATGAATAATTACGTGAGGATTTAAATACATTTACTTAAGATTAATTTAAATTTGTTAAAGGTTATTGATGGATGTGTTAAATATATATCTTCTTGAACTCATAAATGCTCATACTTCATATATTTTAAATTGTATTGGGTTTATAGAAAAGTAACAAATTAATAATGAAACTATGAGATCAGATTTTCTACCTAGACTTCTTTATAATTTATACTTTAAATATGTTAAATTAAAAGGAAACTATAGAGACTATAGTTTCTATAAACTGTATATAAACTAATCTGTAATATGTTTATTCTAATTTCTAAATGAGAAAGAACTGATTAGTGTCACCTTCCTTATGACTGAATGACATATAACAGCTAGGGGAGATAAATTTATATTTTACACAGCAGAAATATTCCTCATGGTAAACAAGAGTATGGATTTTCTATTTTTAGGCCCTGCAAAATAGACAGCCCTAAGTGTTTTTAAATGAATCACCAAATACAAGAGGTGACTATTGTTAAAAACACTACAAATTAGTTCCTTAATTATGATATGGGGTTCTACAGACCCAGCATCAGAATCTGGTACTCAAATTAAGATATAAGTTGCATGATACTTGTTAAAAACAACAAAGAAGACTTTGGTCAAGACTCTTCCAGGAGGGGTCAATGTTATTTTTAAACACTTGTGAGCTAATGGAAACGTACTGGAGGGCTTCAATGAGCATATATTTAATGTGATTTAGGCCATCCCTGTTTGCTAATTGTAACTTATCAAAATGGGGCTCTTATCCTCCCAAGAAATTGGGAGAAGAAGGTATTATCTTTCTTGATGACTGCATTTCAAAGGGATGACTTTTAGGTACAGGAGAAAGGCATTCCCGGCTTGTAGAAGAGTTACATCTTTCTTCCCCCAATTTTTAATTTAAATTTCAGTCAATTAACACACAGTATAATAATAGTTTCAGATGTAGAAGTTAGTGATTCATCATTTACATACAACATGCAGTGCTCATCACAACAAATGCCCTCCTTAATCTTCATCACCTATTAACCCATCTCCCCCCACCTCTCCTCTAATAACCATAGAGACCAAACTTATAGAAGATTTACATCTTAAAGGGACAGATAAATATTTTAAATGGCAAATTTTCTAATGTGAATGCTCTAAGAAAAGGGAGGTTAGAGACAGTTACAAAGAAGCCTGTCTGAAATTTAGGCAAGCTAAGGAGAACTGTAGGCCATCTTGTTCATTATTTAAGAGAATTAAACATGCTATCATGTTTTCAGTTTTGCAACAATTATAATGTGTGTATGTAACACACACACACACACACACACACACACCCATTCTTTTGTTATTGTAGAGGTGACCATCTTGAATGAAACACTATTAAGAAATTATAGTTGTGTTTAGGGTACCAATTCATCATCAAAACTGATCACACTGGATGTTCACTGCAATGTTTCACAAAGTTGGGTACAGAAATGTATTATGGCTAATAAATGTTCTCAAATTTGCAAATTACTGGACTAGGTCTTCAGTTTAAAAAAAAGAAGTGATGGCCTCTAAATGTGTTTAACACTCTGCTCTCTCCCCCAACTCCGCATCCCTCCCCCCAAGTCTTGACTACTTGATATTTAGTAGCTAGCCATGGCCAAGGAGTTCTCCATTGTCACATTTTTGTTTTTCACATTGAATTGTCTGACTAATGAATCCAGTTACCAAGGCTGTGTCCTTTTCTGGGTCATCATAAACAAAACTCCAACACAGGACACTTACACACTACATTATAGGTCCCTGCTAGAGCCAATTATATACTCAGACAAAAAAGTGACAACATAATTAGCATGAAGGAAAAACATTGCCTTCTTGTATACTTCCATTTTACTTAGTTTTATTAATGGTTCTACTAAAAGAAAAGAAAAGATGTTATGATATTTGTTCTTATGGTAACTTTTTCTAAGTATAGAAAGAAAAGCAATGATTAGTCATTTTTATTCATTTAATATTCAGTATGTTCACTTGCCGAAGCACAAAGGCCAGAAAAGGAATTAACCTTCGCTCCTAGTTTGATAGGAATGGAACTAAAAATAAGAACCACCTAGCATTAATATTGTTAAATTGAAGCTGCTGAGAAGACAGATGAAGGCTTTAAAATAACCCCAGATGGTTCTGGTATGTCCCTCTCAAAACAAAAATGCCAGCCTGTTTAGTTCAAAGATCATTAGTTCCCTTATTTGACAATTTGGGATTTTACATCTCATAATGTGAGAAATGCACTGTGTTATCTAACAGAGTGTGTGACCCTGGGCTAATTAAAAGGCACACATGAGCAGGGCAGGGTGATGCTACCCTGCTTCATTACAAGTGGTGGTTGTTCCCTGGAGGCAGAAACATCAAAAGATTCCTGGAAGTGGTCCAAGACATCAGTCAAAGGCAATGTGTTTCCCAGATAGCAAGGCCACTGAATGGGATTGCAGCACTGGGAACTATTTAGTCTGAGTGTGGCTTTTTATTTGTTTGTCAGATTGGTGAAATAGGAGACCTCAGAGGGAACTAAACATGCAAACAGAAACTGAATGTGACCTTTGCAGCCGACAGGCTAGACTTCCTTTGGGGTTGGGGGTGGGGGGCTGTTTTAATATCTGTGTGTTCTGTCACCTTTTTAAGTGGAAAATAACAGATTGATGGAAAAGAGAAACAGGGGAGTATGGAGACTCCTCTAATTCTGTGATTCCATTCCATGGCCCCCTTACCTCCCAGACTAGTATTGTGTTTTTGCTCCTATGTTCTCTTCTAACTGAAAGTCAAGTATTCAAGGAGAAGCAAGAAGCAAGATCATGCATTTGTTAAGACTGGGGCTATAAAGAGTCAGACAGGCAGCCTAAACTGTTGTCATAATTCCAACTCTAGGAATCTCTTCAACAGAAGTAATCCACCTATGCACAAGTTTAAACATCTCAGAATCATTTGCAAAGATGAGGAATGTTAAGTTAAAAACATCTCAGTAGGAGGAAGGAAGTTAAATACATAACATCCAGTGAGTCAGATATATTATATATAAATAAATATGTCTAATTATATATAGAGAAAGTACATAATTATATTTATATCATGTATAATTAATATATTTATTTGTAATTATATATAAGAAATAAATAATTGATAATGTATATAGTAGTGAGACAATTTATAAATTATTTCATTTTCATAATGTAGGTATTATATACAATGCATTTTGTAATATAAATGTACATACCATAAATGTGGGTGTCCACATGCATATAAAGAAATATACATTGGGGTACCTGGGTGGCTCAGTTGGTTAAGTGTCCACCTCTTGGTTTCAGCTCAGGTTTTGATCTCATGGTTTTGTGAGTTCAAGCCCTGCATTGGGCTCTGTGCTGACAGCAGGGAGCCTGCTTGGAATTCCTTGTCTCCCTCTCTCTCTGCTCCTCCCCAACTTGCGCTGTCTCTGTTTCTCTTAAAATTAAATAAATAACTTTAAATAACATTTTTAAAAAGTTAAGAATTATACAACATACACTGATACATAGATACATAATACTGAAACAGAGGGGGAAAAGTGAAACTGAGGACACTTGTATATTTATGCACATAGCTGTATTATAATGTTCTATAGGGATACATATACATGGAAATGGAGTCAAGAAGCCAGAAAGGTTGATATTTTATATACATTTTAATTTAGATTTTCAAAAGGTAGATTAAAGTTATAAATAAAGAATGTACAAGAGGAAAAAAAACAAAACAAAACAAAACTGACTTTACTTGCTCTGAGAACAAATATTTGAAGGTCCCAATATTTTCCTAAGTTTTCATAGTGAAATCTAATTTTCCTCCCTTGATCACCCACTTCACTATATTCTTTCATTTGAATGATCCTCAGTTTTCTTTGAATTATACTTTTTATCAAGAAATAAAGTGGGTGCCTGGGTGGCTCAGTCGGTTAGGCTCCGATTCTTGATTTCAGCCCAGGTCATGATCTCCTGGTTTGTGAGTCTGAGCCTCATGTCAGGCTCTGTGCTGACAGTGCAGAGCCACCCGGGGACTCTATCTGTCTGCCTTTCTCACTGCCTTTCCCCCACTCGCACACAGGTGTGTACCCTCTCTATTTCAAAATAAGTAAGTAAACATTAAAAAAAAAAGAAATAAAGTTAGGTGGTCAAGTGAAAAGTTAGCTTAAGTGTATAGTTCCTAATAAAAGATGAATGTTTAATTCACCTTATAAAGGTACACAGATATTCCATTCTCCTAATGTTGGCCAAAGACTTTGTTTCTAGTGTCAGAGTCCACACTCAGTATAGGTTGATGTTGTCTCTCTTGCATACTTAGAAGAATTTTTAGTAACCACTTTCACTTCCCCAAAGTAGGGGGAGAATTTTGGTACATGCTTGAAATACCGTACTTTGGTCTCATTCTTTAATATGAGTTCTATCTCTTTTCCTTCAATCATATATTTTTCTCACACTGCCTTGACATTAATTATGCTAACCTTTATTGTTTTCAAAGCACCCAATTTTCTTAATAGAAACTATTTTTCTTAATGTTCTTATGTGTTCATTTAATATTTAATTAATTCACATAATTAGAAACAGCAGTAAAAGTGCCTTGAGTGGGTTTAGAAACAGAAATTAGTTTGCTCGTGATAAGCATGCAATTTAACATGGGGAAAGTGTGTGACTCACTAGAGAAAAGCTACAAGCTTAGTGAGTTAGGAAGGTTATGGACACTGGGCAGGGTATGTTATAGAGCAGTGGGTCTACATTTCCTATCAGAGGACATTTGACAACATGGAGATATATATATGTGTATATATATATATATATATATATATATATATATATATGTATATATATATATATACACACACACACATATATATATGTATATGTGTGTATATATATATATATATATATATATATATGTGTGTGTGTGTGTGTATATATATATATATATAGTAGTCATAAGTGTGGGAGAATGGGTGCTATTGGAATCTCCTGGGTAGAACCAGGGGTGCTGCTAAACATCTTCTAGGACATGGGACAGCTCCCACTAAAAGAACTGCCTGTCAGTAGTGCCACCATTGAAATACCCTGTTAGAGCGGGAATAGAGAATTGCTAAGTCTGTAAGTCATTTAAGAGGAAAAGATGTTGAAAATGCCATCATTTCACCTGTAAAGATTTGTTTGCTTCCCGAGAGAAGTGGAGAAGTCATATTTCCTTCAACCGTTCATACTCCATAGAAAAATAAACATTAGGTCGTATAAGAAAATGATCAATAAATTCTTATTTCAATGATATGGATTGCAAAAATAATTTGAGACCAGCCAAAGGAGAGACACAAATACTTATATAATGAGAATAAAGATGGGCCATATGAAATACTTTAGAAGGTGAAAAAGTGGCATAAGTCCAGAATATGATTCCAAAAAATGTTTGCAATCGTTTGTGAACAAAAATCTTTTATATTACAAGCTCTTAAATTTTAAACAACCTAAAATATGATTTTAAACATATTTTCTTCCTAATAAGAAAGCAGATTTTGAATATACTATTTTAGAAGCTTTCAAGTATGTGGGCAGATATATAATGTAATTATTTGTAATTAATCTGAATTACTGGTAAATTTAACTTGATTACACATGAATGCAAGTTATATAAGCAGGTTGTATTTTTTTTTTAATTTTTTTTCAACGTTTTTTTAATTTATTTTTGGGACAGAGAGAGACAGAGCATGAATTGGGGAGGGGCAGAGAGAGAGGGAGACACAGAATCGGAAACAGGCTCCAGGCTCCGAGCCATCTGCCCAGAGCCTGACGCGGGGCTCGAACTCACGGACCGCGAGATCGTGACCTGGCTGAAGTCGGACGCTTAACCGACTGCGCCACCCAGGCGCCCCTAGGTTGTATTTTTTTTAAATAGAGATAAATTATATTGAAAATAATGTTAACCTGGGGTACCTGGGTGGCTCAGTCAGTTGAGCATCTGACTCTTGATTTCAGCTCAGGTCATGATCCCAGGGTCATGGGATTGAACCCGATGATGGGCTCCATGCTGGGTGTGGAGCCTGCTTATGACTCACTCTCTCTCTCTCTCTCTCTCTCTCTCTCTCTCTCTCTCTTTCTCTGTTTCTCTCTCTCCCTCTATCCCTCTCCCCCACTTGCTCTCTCTCCCTCTCTCTCCTTCTCTAAAATTAAACGAAAGGAAAAAAAGAAAATAATTTAACCTATAGAAAGGAATAAAAATATGATTATTTCTTAAATCATGTAATATCACATCTCTCTTTGGTAGACTATTTTTTTTCTTCTAGCTTTAGAAATATTTTTAACTATATTCATTTATGTTTTCAAAAATAATTATGTTTACTTGTGGCTATAGTATTCATAAAGTGAGGAAAACATTTTACATGCTGTATTTGTACTTACTTTGTTAAAATCTGTACCTAATTTGGAAAACTGACATACCGGGAGAATTTATATAATAAGAAATCTATTCACTGTTTGCAAAGCAATTGATACAGCAACTAAGACTCTGCATATTGGTAGAAGGATTAAATAGTCATAGCAAAAGTACAATTCATATTTGCTTTAGTAATACTGGTAAAGAGATAGTGTCTATGTGATACTTACTGATGGAGTTTCATTTCCTTCAGCTAAATTGTAGTCTGTTTTGAAGGAGAGTGATTTGGGCAAGTTCTGGTCTTAAGCAAGGTTGCTAGCTAAGCCAGCAGGATAGGAGTGCTAGGTAGAGGTAAAAATTAATACAAGGAGAAATTTGAGTAATTACATTTTGACACTTAATATTGGCTTTGTGTCTGGCCTTTTACACACACTACATTTATTATGTACTAGAATAGGCTGGCATTATTTTGGAAAGATGTGAAACCTAGCAAAACTTAGGAGCTCTTTGATCACCTCAATGTTTAATATTAACATGCTTTTTTTTTGGGGGGGACCCTTATCTATAAATGACTTTTTAGAACATCATTTTGTCTTCAGTGTCTTTAACTACCTGTACCCTTTAAAAAAATCTCTCTGCTGGTTTTGACATTACTCATCTCTAGTCCTATCATCAGGCAGTTTCCCTCTCCCTAACAACCAAGTACTAAATCATGAGGAATTGGTCATATGCACATGTTTTGGGATATATTTATAGTCAGGTCACTGGTCTAGTAAAGCACCATAGCATCACAGTCAAATATCAGTGGGCCTGAAGTACAGACAAGCTTCCCTGAGAATGTATCCAATTTCTGGGAAGTATGTATACCTTTAAATGTCATTTTAATTGAAGCACTGACATAATTGCAAAATGTCATGCTTATTTTTACATTTCTATTATGTAATAGATTATATAATATATATAATATCTACCAGACCAGGATTATATAATATTTATCAGACCAGGATAGTATTCCCCATTATTTTTCTGTTCAAAGGACGAAATTAAGAGTTTAAAGCTGAAGGAGGTAACCAGATGCTGAACTGGGAACTACAAGTTTGAGAATATAAGAAAAATAAAATTCACCATAAGAATAAGTTGAAAAAGTGTAAAAATAAATTTAAAAAATGTTGTGTAGAGGCAACTGAAGTGAAAGTAACCATAAGAATCACAAAAATCAAAAGAACCTTAAACCATAATTACCACCTACTATGTTATGTTATGTTGTTAAAGTAACATTGTGCAAAGCATACCATGAATTAGGAATGTAAAGAGAGATAGAGAGAGAGAGAGAGAGAGAGAGAGAGAGAGAGAGAGAGAGAAGAGAAAAGGAGAAATGGAACGAAGACAGTATGAACAAACAGTAGATGCTGACCTCAATATGCTACTGCTTTTTCTGGAGGTTCCCAAGGGGTATATGCTAAAAGGATGTACTACATTACAAAACAAACACAAATCAAATGAAACAAAACAACAACAAATCTGAGTTATTTTAAATCTTTGTTCTAAAAATAATGCAACAGTTCACTGGTGAACTATGCTGGTAGGACACTTTCACTCATTGTTGGGAAAGGTTTAAGGTGAGTTCCAAAGCAGGATGAAAGGCCTTTTTTCTTTCCTTTCTTCCTTAGTTCAAACCAGATTCTTATATATTATCACTCCAAATATCAGGAAAGGGCTGACATGGTAGATGACTCATATATTTTAGTAGAAAAGGCCCAGAAAAATAAAAGTCTAGGAAAAAGTGACACTGAGCCAGAGAAGTCTAGTCTGTGTAACAAAGGGAAAATTTTCAGCATGTATTAAGTTTTTTGGGAGGCATAATAAAGAAAACAAAAATGGTCGTGAGGTGAGCTAGATGATAGCATGTCTGAATGACTAAATGAATATAATATACCTAGAATAGAGGGAATAAAGAAATGAGCCATAATATAAAGGAGAACACAAAGAAATTTTATCTGAAATTTTTTCAGAAGCTGTATTAAAGATTTCAAATTTGAGGAGACCAGCACAAAGAGGGCAGTGGAGTAGAAGGACCCTAGATTCACCTCATCTCACAAACACAACTAGATAACTACTAAATCATCCTAAATACCACAGAAATCAACCTGAAGGCTAGCAGAACAAAGTCCACAACTAAAGAGAGAGATGAGGTCACAATTAAGAAGGTAGAAAGTGTGGAGACATGGCTTAGGGGAGAAATGGATCCTGGCTGCTGTTGGGGCAGAGGGAGCCATGGTTGCAGAGAAGGGCAAGAAAGAGAGGCACACAGGGAATGCACAAGGAGAACATTTCCTCATAGCCTTTGGTTTAGAAAATGAGAGGGGCTGAATTTCATGAGTTCTTGCAACCATCGGGGCTTACAGCCTAGAGTTTTAAAGGTCAGCAGGCTTGACTGGGATAGAGCCCGGAGGGCACTGTGCCGCTTTTAGAGAGAAGGCAGGCAAAGGACTCAAGGGCCAACATCATGGAAACATCTATCTGAAGAGTACCCATTAGGTACTATCTATCTGGGGCACCCATTAGGGAGATTATTTCCTCTGCTCAGAGTATGCCCTGAGAGGCATCATCCATGGAGAGATTACCCTGAGAACAAAGGATCTGGCCAGCACATTTCCCGCACCCCCCCACCTCTTCAGCAAAATCACAGAGCCACCTGCAGGAAGCAGGACAGCACAGACACTGGTTGTCTAACTTGCTTAAACTAACCTCACCCTCCTGTGCTAATTTCCATTCTTAGTCATGCTTACTTACCTCAGTCCCAGCATGGTGGTCCCCTCCACCAGAAGACCAGCTTAAAAACTTTCCATACCACGTCTCCTGACTGGAAAGTTTCACACAGCCTCAGTTCCAGTCAAGGTGGTAACAGGTCTCATTTCAAAAGCAGAGCAAAGCACACCACATTCAAGTCAGGGACCAAACACCACCACAGCAGTCAAAGAGAACCTCTTCAGCTGACAGAAGAGAAGGATAGAGCGGCTAGGACCCAATGGCAGAGCACAGGTAACACATTTCAGGCACTCCCTGAAGCGCCAAACCCTGAGTACTATAGAATCTCTTTTTCATAAGGCTATCACTTTTAGGAGCAGGAGGTATAACTGTCTTTTCTAACAGAGAGAATAAGGCAGAGACTTAGACAAAATGAGAAGACAGAGGAATTTATCCAAAATGATAAAACAAGATAAGGCCACAACCAGGGATCTACTTGAAACAAATATGAGTAACATGCCTGATGGAGGATGTCAAGCAATGATCATAAGGATACTGAGAGGAAAGAACTGAAGCCATCACATTTATCACAGAGATAAAAGAGTTAAAAAAGGATCAGAAATGAAGAGTATAATGAACATGATTAGAAACATACTTGATGCAATGAACAACAGACTGGAAAAAGCAGAGGAATGAATTAATAAACTAGAAGGCATAGTAATGGAAAGCAATGAAGCTGAACAAAAAAGAGAAAGAAGAATTATGCAAAATAATGATAGATTTAGTGAACTCAGTGACCATATCAAACATAGTAGCTTTTGTATTATAGTAGTTCCAGAAGAAGAAGAGAGAGAAAAATGGCACATAATTTATTTGAAGAAATAATAGCTGAAAACTTCCCTAATCTGGGGAATACAGACATCCAAATCCAGAAGGCCCAGAGAACAGCCATCAAAATCAACAAAAGCCAAGACACATTGTAATTAAATATGCAAAATATAGTGATAAAGTAAATATCTTAAAAGCAACAAGACAAAAGTAGTCATTAACTTATAAAGGAAAACCCATAAGGCTAGCAGATTTTTCAACAGAAACTTGGCAAGCCAGAATGGAGTGGCCTGATATATTCAAAATACTGAAAGGAAAAAAATGCAGCCAAGAATACTCTATACAGCAAGGTTATCATTCAGAATAGGAGATATAAAGATTTTCCCAGACAAATGAAAACTAAAGGAGTTTGTGACTACTAAATTAGCCTTACAAGAAATATTACTGGGGACTCTGAGGAAAAGGAGAAACCAAAAGTGACAGTATAAAGGTAGAAAACACAAAAGCAGTAAAAATGAATATTTCTGTACAAATTAGTCAAAGAACTCACAAAAGGATAAAAAATGTAAAAACATATGCCTAAAATGTGAGGAGAAAAGGAGTAAAGAATGGGTTCAAATTTATACAACCATCAACTTAACATAGACTGCCATTTGCAGAAAATTTTATATATAAACCTAACGGTAACCATGTATCGAAAAGCACTAATTAACATGCAAAGAATAAGGAGACATAAATCTAAATATATGACTAAAGAAAATCAGCAAAACATGAAAGAGGCAAAGACAAGAAAGGACAGGAGAAAATCTCCAGACACATCCACAAGACAAGTAATAACATTATCATTTCATTAGATGGAGGAATAGCATTTGACAAAGTACCACATGCATTCATGATAAAAACCCTCAACAAAGTAGGTTTAGAAGGAACATACTTCAACATAATAAAGGCCATATATGAAAAACCTACAGCTAACATTATCCTTAATAGGGAAAAAAACTGAGAGCATTTCTTCTATGATCAGGAACAAGACAGGAATCTCCACTCTCATCACTTTTATTCAACGTAGTTCTGGGAGTCCTAGCCACAGCAATCAGACAACAAAAAGAAATAAAAGACATCCAAATTTGCAAGAAAGAGTCAAACTTTTGCTATTTACATATGACATAATACTCTATACAGAATACCTGAAAAGCTTCACTAGAAAACTGTTAGAACTGATAAAGGAAGTCAATAAAGTAACAGGATACAAAATCAACAAACAGAAATCTATTGCATTTCTATACGCTAATAATAAGCAGCAGAAAGAGAAATTAAGGAATCAATCCCATTTACAATTGCTCAAAAACCAAAGAGGTGGAAGACCTGTACTCTGAAAACTATAAAACACTGTTGAAAGAAATTGAAGATAATAACACAAAGAAATGGAAAGACATTCCATGCTCATGAACTGGAAGAATAAATGTTGTTAAAATGTCTATACTACTCAAAGCAATCTACACATTTAATGCAGTCTTTATTAAAATACCACCAGTTGGGGCGCCTGGGTGGCGCAGTCGGTTAGGCGTCCGACTTCAGCCAGGTCACGATCTCGCGGTCCGTGAGTTCGAGTCCCGCGTCGGGCTCTGGGCTGATGGCTCAGAGCCTGGAGCCTGTTTCCGATTCTGTGTCTCCCTCTCTCTCTGCCCCTCCCCCGTTCATGCTCTGTCTCTCTCTGTCCCAAAAATAAATAAACGTTGAAAAAAAAAAAATAAAAAAAAAAAAAAATAAAATACCACCAGTATTTTTCACAGAGCTAGCCAAACAATCCTAAAATTTGTATGGGACCACAAACGACCCTGAATAGCCAAAGCAAACTTGGAAAAGAAAAGCAAAGATGAGATATCACAATTCCAGACCTCAAGTTGTATTATAAAGCTATAGTCATAAAAACAGTATGTTATTGGCACAAAAATAGATATATAGGTCAATAGAACAGAATTAAAAAACCCAAAAATGGACCCACAACTGTATGGTCAATTAATCTTTGACAAAGTCAGATAGAATATCCAATGAGAAAAAAACAGTCTCTTCAACAAATGGTGTTGGGAAAAATGGACAGCAACATGCAAAAGAATGAAACTGTATTATTTTCTTATAACACACAAAAAACGAATTCAAAGTGGATGAAAGACTGGGGCATCTGGGTGGTTCAATCTATTGAGCTTCTGACTCAACTTTGGCCCAGGTCATGATCCCATGATTTGTGGGATTGAGCCCCACATGAGGGGCACTGCTTTTAAGGTAGCATATTGTATAGCTCTACATCATAGACAGGTGGGTGGGGAGAGAGACAGCAGGCTAAGAAGGAGGTTGTTGTTTAGAAATTGGAGGACTGCAAAGAAAGAAAAATATTGTGGTAAGTTATAGCCATATATATATATATATATATGTGTGTGTGTATATATATATATATATACATATATATAAGTTTATATATAAGTATAAGTTTATATATATGTTATATATATAAGTTTATATTTATATTAAGTTTATATTTATATTTATATATTTTATATATATTTATATAAGTTTATATTTATATTTATATAAGTTTATATTTATATTTATATACTTATATATAAGTTTATATATGTTTATATATAAGTATATATACATATATACATATAAACATATATATGTGTGTATATATGTATATATACATATAAACTTATAGATATGTATATATATTAATTCATTTTCATTAATTTTAAGAATTCTTTAATATTTATTTTGGTACTTGGTTTAGATATAACTCAGTGAAGAGACTGATCATGCTTGCTGATGCTTCATCCTTCACATTAAGGGGATCTCTAATCTTGGTGAAGGTGGCCACCCTCTTCAACTACTGTCATCATATGACTAAAGTTAGGCACCTGATCTACAAATAGTGCAGGCACTATTGCATAAACTGATCTGGAACAATGAACACATTTTACTTACTGCTGTAAATTATCATAAGTCAACTATGTTAGGGCTGATGCAGGCCATTTTTTGAACTATTAAAAATATATCAATGCATACTACTAAATAAAATGTGTATATGATACCACAATTATAATTACATTCATACTGAACTTATGTGCTGCTTTTATTGAATTATGAGACATCTGTTATTTGGTTTTATCTAAAAAGTTACCAGAAAGTAGTATTGATATCTATTGATTCCAAAAAACTATGTCAGTCCCAGGAAATTATGCAAGGTGTTATAATATCACAATCAAAATCATCTTTCTGAGGTTCCATTATGTGGCATGATTTTGATGCACAGATTGATAATGGGTTTATTCTTATTCATAAATATCTGACACTACTATCATAATGATTTTTAAAAATACTGCAAATATCAACCATTTTCTGATCTTATTCATAAATATCTTACACTATTTTAATAGTGACTTTTTAAAGATATATGAAGTAGGGGCGCCTGAGTGGCTCAGTCAGTTGAGTGTCTGACATCGGTTCAGGTCATGATCTCACGGCTCGTGAGTTCGAGCCCTGGGTCGGGCTCTGTGCTGACAGCTCAAAGCCTGGAGCCCGCTTCAGATTCTGTGTCTCCCTCTGTCTGCCTCTCCGCTGCTTCCACTCTGTCTCTCGCATTGTCTCAAAAATAAATAAGCATTTAAAAAATATAATTAAAAAAAGATATATGAAGTATTAGTCATCTTCTGACTTAGTAGATTCAAATTTACTACTGTATAAATTAATATACATTAACATAAACATATATAATTATGCCTATTATATCTTTGAATGCATGCATGTAATGTTATAGATGTGTCTATATATATGCATATACATAAAAAGAGCAATGTTTAATTTTTAATCACTGAGTCATGTCAGCATTTTTTAAAGAGTCAAAATTTTTATTATAACTAATCTACTTTAAATGACTGTTATCATGGGTCAAAATATTTCTAAATAAAATATTTATTTCAATATGAGCTATTAATGAAATTATTTCTGGCCAATTTAAAAGTATTATTAATCACTTTAATATTTGTTTATTTTTCAAAAATAAGCACACTTCTTTTTTGTTTTTCTGTATGTTTTTCTAAGACATATGATAAGTAAAATGACATTTAAAATGACACCTTTAAAATAGATATAAGGCTATATATCACACTTCTCTAGACTACATTTCTGTGACATAATGTCACCTTCTGATTGACTGAATGGTAGATTGCTTAATACAACGATGGCTGAAAATATTTTCATCAAGAGACATATTTCACCTTACTGAAACTCAGAAATATGTATTTCCAGCAATGTCATCAGTGTTTTTTAGCTTTCATTTCTGCTCCCATATTTGCTACCACTTTCTATGCAGGGCATGGAGAAGTATGAGTAAAAGGTAGAAGAAATTTTGAAATTCATCCAAGCATGTTAAAAAATAGACTCTGTAGTTGTTGAATTATCTATGTCACTAGAAAATTAAGTGTTAGTAATAGTTGTAAAAACTGAAGTACAGATCAAAGCTAAAAAGGTTAAATGAATTTGATGAGAGTTACATGGACCTTCTTATGCACCTACCATAAATAAATAAATAAGGAATTTTGGAGAGTTTATGACTAGTATGTACTAGGCAATTAAATTATTTTTTGATGTATAGTCACCCAGTGCAGTAGAAAATAGTCTCTTCCAACCTCAAAAGGCTGAATTAATTTGGAGCCCAGTGTGAGTAAGATGAAGGATGATACAATACTACCAGAAGGCAATTTATCTGATTCTTTTTTAAAATGTAAAAAATTTGTGAGGACATTCTATTGCTGAAGAGAAATGTTTTAGACTGTTGAAAGTATCAAAAGGCTGGTCCTTCAAAAAAAATTAACTCTGTTTCCTACAACCAAAAATTGCCTGGCCCTGACTCTTGAAGCATATTTCCTAATAATCATTTCAAATTATATTGTTACTGACTCTTAAAATTGTTAAAATTATTAAAATTATAAAATTGTTAAATAAAATAGTTTCTCGTATTGTTTTAGAAAAGTGTAACATCTTAGCACATTAACTTCTTTTGTGAGTTTGTATTTAAATTCCAGTTAGTTAACATACAGTGTAATATTAGTTTCAGGTGTACAATATAATGATTCAACATTTCCATACAATACCTGGTGTTCATCACAACAATGCACTCCTTAATCCCCATCACTTATTTAGCCCTTCCTCCCACCCACCTCCTGTCTAGTAACCACCAGTTTGGTCATTATATATAGTTAAGAGTCTGTTTCTTGGTTTGCCCCTTTCTTTTCCCCTTTGCTCATTTGTTTTGTTTCTTAAACTCCACATATGAGTAAAATCATATGGTAATTGTCTTTCCCTGATTGACTTTTTTTGCTTAGCATAATACTTTCTGGTTCCAACCACAGCATTGCAAATAGCAAGATGTCATTCGTTTTTATGGCTGAGTAGTATTATATATATATATATATATATATATATATATATATATATATGTGTATATATATATATACATACCCTATATATATATATACTATATATACATTATATATATACTATACTATATATATACACTGTATATATACTACACTATATATATAGTATATATATATATATATAACACATCTTCTTTACCCATTCTTCAGTATACACTATATATACTATATATACACTATATATATATACTATACTATACTATACTATATATATAGTATACACTGTATATATACTATACATAAATATAGAGTATATATATATAGTATATATACTATACATAAATATTTGGTATATATATAGTATATATACTATACATAAATATATAGTATATATATAGTATATATATATATATATATCATATCTTTACCCATTCTTCAGTATACACTATATATACTATATATACACTATATATATACTATACTATATATATATAAAATACACTGTATATATACTATACTATACTATATATATATATACTATATATATATATATATCACATCTTCTTTATCCATTCTTCAGTATACACTATATATACTATATATATACACTATATATATACTATACTATACTATATATACACTGTATATATACTATACTACATATATAGTGTGTGTGTGTATGTGTGTGTGTATATATATATATATATATATACATACACACTATATATATATATATATATATATATATATATATATATCACATCTTCTTTATCCATTCTTCAGTAGATGGACACTTGGGCTGTTTCCATAATTTGGCTATTGTACATAATGCTGCAAAGAAGCCATACAGATGGCCAACTGCACATTAACTTTTTTTAAGTTTATTTATTAATTTTTAGAGAGACAGAGACAGCATGAGCATGGGAGGGGCAGAGAGAGAAACGGAGGGAGAGAGTACCCCAAGCAGGCTCCGTGCCACTGTATGTGGAGCCCAACATGGGGCTCAAACTCACCAAACGCGAGATCATGATCCAAGCAGAAACCAAGAGTTGGATACTTAACTGACTGAGCCACCCGGGTGCCCCAACTTTTAATTAGCAAATCAGTTGGTCAGTTTTTTGGTTAGTGTTTATTATTTGATGGGCATCATAAGAATATACGGGATTTAAATAGGAACAAGTCATAAGCCATGGACCTCTAAGAGCTTACTGCCAATAAATGATTGATATGCTTTCTCATTCTGTCACTATGTAATAATTACATGTGACTCCTGAGTCAGGAGCGTCTTTCCATTTTCCTTTTCTTACTTAAAGTGTAATATGTCTTCATTTACAGGATAATCTTGATGACAGAATGATACTGTATATTAAACAGTTTCTTATTTGTCTAAGATTTGCAGCATTTATGCATTCACTGCAATTTCATGCAATGTTCAATACAATAAGCATTCTTATATTTCAATTAGGAGAATATTATCTGTGTCAACATTAATTTATTTCCTATGTTTTGCACAGAGGTGGTTCCTCAGACACCCTATTAAAAAACACATTACATTCTAGGTATCCCAATTTAAGCAGTTAAAATCCTGCCCAGTCCTTGTTCTATGGTCCTTTTATGGAAACCTTCTTATAATCCAAGACTTCCTTTAGAACTGTGACTGTATGTAACCCTTTTTAGTAGACTTCAAAGGATGCTGAGGTGGTATTCTAGATTTCTGATGCTCAGAGTTTGCCTACATAAAATCCCTGATGTTTTCCTGAGCATTTAAATCCTATAATGACAGTGTTAGAGTAGCAAAAAATATCTCTAATCAACAATTGTGCAAGATTTCACTTGTTTTTATCAAATGGGTCTGGAATAATTTACCCTTAATGTCCAGGGGGACAGAATTACTTCAACTTCAGTTCTTAATTTTTTTTTAATATTTATTCATTTTTGAGAGACGGAGAGACTGAGAGACACAGACCATGAGCAGGGAAGGGGCAGAGAGAGAGAGAGGGAGACACAGAATCTGAAGCAGGCTCCAGGTTCCGAGTGTCAGCACAGAGCCTGATGCAGGGCTCAAACTCACAAACTGCGAGATCATGACCTGAGCCCAAGTCGGACACTCAACCGACTGAGCCACACAGGCGCCCCATGAACTTCAATTCTTAACTTTCCATTTTGTTCAGTGTAATCTACCGTCTTCACAGGATCCTAATATATATGCAAGAGATTATTTATTTTTCTACAACTTAACTGTAAGAGGTCCTACCAAGTTTAAAATTGAACATGTAATTCGGGCTGGAGAAAGAGAGCTTTGGTTGAATTATAAAACTGGGATGCACATTTTAATTTCCTCATTTTTTCTATTTGTTATAATATTCTGAAGGGAAATTTTCACATAGTAGTTCTTGGAGCCTACATTACATCCTATTCTTCCTTTTTGTCTCTCACCAATGTGAAAACATCTACATTTGTCAGTTACAAATTGCCTCAATATGACCATGGCCATTAAGCAATGACTATTAAATCTGAAGACCGTCAACATCTGACTTCCTCTATATCTCTCCAGTATTTGCACTCTGCTTTATGCTTTCCTTATAGGACTTCTAGATTATACATAAAATAAAA